>NC_041384.1:564288493-564289068 GCF_002162155.2 Triticum dicoccoides | reverse complement strand
ACACGAGCACATTAACACCCCTCTCTCTTGTAAAGTCCGGACCCCAACATAGGTCTCTATCACTTTGTCTCTCGGGCATGCACACATCTCTTCCCTTGCTCTCTAGGTCTCCCGCTATCTCTCTTACCCAAGCACATGCACTATGTAGAGTGTATATTTCCCATACACACAAAACGCCGCCCCAAACGTCTATCTCCCTAGTTATGTGGTTCTCGCACACTCACCTCACACACCACCCCCACTGCAAACAAGCACACTTTGTCTCCTTGTGCACCACTCTCCTCTTTCTATCTCTCCCACATGTGGACCCGCCCCAGCTCCTTCCCTATATACATATATGTCGTGACTCTTTGCATAGCTCCCTAATGTATAATCGTTCTCGATTTCGCACATTGTTCTCTACACCATCTATTCTAGATCTCTCATGAAGTCCCTATCACACACACGATGACTCGCTTCCCTTGCGTCTCCGTTCATAGGCCAATTTCAGACAACATCAACATTGTCTCCCTAACTATACGCCATTTATGGACACAAACGACCCCTCTCGCCCCCTCTCTTCCTCTCTCTCTCTC
>NC_041384.1:564239471-564288224 GCF_002162155.2 Triticum dicoccoides | reverse complement strand
CGTGCACAAACACACACAGACACACACAAACACCCATTTATCTAGATCCTCATCTCTCCTCATGTCCGCATGTGTATCTCACACACTCACTCTCTAATTATGTATATGTGTCTCCATGTTACACAACACAAAGCCCCATGTACATGTCTCTCTCTATCCTCCACACACATAGACACAAAGAATCTGTTATCATTGCCTCGATCTCTAACATATCACACACGCGCACTCTCTCTCTCTCTCTCTCTCTCTCTCTCTCTCTCTCTCGCAAACACGCTCAACAAGGGTTTCCCCGTGAATAACTTACCGTCTATTCATCAACAGTCGTGGCAGTACGGCGAACACGAGACATGAAAAAGAATAAATCTACATGTGCTTAGACCACCTAGTATGACTACTAGGACTAGAGCAAGCCAAAAAGCGCGCCGCTGTCACCCCCTCCTTGTCGGTGACGGGAAAATCTTTGTTTTACACAGTCGAGAAGTCATTGTGCTAAGGCCCCACATGCCGAGGCATTAAATAGAATGTAGATGCTAGTTTACGGTAGCAAGTATCGATAATACGTTTGTATCTCCATACTTATATTTCTTCTCTTATAAAAAACCAAGTTGGTGATGATGGTACGTGTGCCATCTTGCAATATAGACCGTCCGATATATATCTGACGGATGGAAATTAAACTAAAAGATACCCGCACCCCTCTCCACATTTGCAGACAAGGTCTTCCCTCGTTCATCCTTATCTCCAACAAACCTCATTGTTGAGCAATTAAGAAAGGAAGCCTCTGGAACAAACTGGCCTGGTGGCCGCTGCCGGCGTCGTCAATCCCCATGCCTCTGCTCAGTCCGACCACCAACCACCACCACACCCCACTCTTCTTCACCTTATCTCATATTTCTCGAGATATCATTAGTTTTTACACATGGGATTACTCCCGCAAGGGTCAATCACAACAAGTGTTTTATAAAAAAATGCATCTTGATGTTCCGTGCAATGCACGGATCTTGCTAGTACTCCTACACAAGACTAAGTTGGTGATGCTGGTGTGTCTACCATCCGTCGTTTCTGACCATTAGATCTACATCTAATGATTGTGAGGTAAGTTGTTGCCTTTTCTCACCAACATCCCACTTTTCTACCAATTTACAGAAAAAACCCATAATTAGTATCTTAAAACCAACCACATCCCTCCCTGACCTCACCAGAATAGACCAAGGAATATATTCTAATTGAAACATAATATATCTCTAGTGACATATGTATATCAAAATTAGAGTGTCTTGTACCAAGTTTGTGAATAAGTATTATTCTAATTATGATTCGTTGCAATGGAAATGAACATTGCTAGTATTTCCAACCATGCATTTTTTCCTAGTATTCCATAGTTTTGAGTTTTCCATCAAGATATTAGTCACTCATGGTTGATATTTACTTTCAATCATGTACACATATGCACTATGTAACTAGCCTTGCTATTGGCTTCCAAAGCTTAACTTTCACTCCTACTTACAATATGTAGAGTATTTAACAAAAAACTAACACTTTCAACCAGCCCTATGAAGAATCTATTGTACAAAAAATAGCAAAAACATACCCAAAATTTCTTAATCCACGCCAAAAACTACCTAGTACGCCTACCGATTAGGTTCATTTAAACCCATTTATGACAGGGTTGGCCCACACGTCCGTGCTGACGAGGCAACTTAAACCAACACATTTTGTTTGACCGTTGACACGAGGGACCCACATCTGACCTTCTATCCTGTTATTCCCCCACAAATCATTATTTTTCCTGAATATTACTTCAAATAGTACTGATGCATGTTCATATGTGGCGCCGGTGATGAGCGAGTTGGCTGCCGCTCCGCCGGACGGGCCGGACGCCGCGCTGGCCTCCGCACGGGTTGGCAGGCTGGCCCGAGCATGACTCACGAGTGAGCAAGCCGCCGTGCAGGCCTTCGCTTGAGCCAGATGGCTAGCCTTAGCGCGGCGCGCGTGAGCAAGCCGCCGCGCTGCCGTGCCAATCTAGCTAGCAAACCTTGCAGACAAGCAGCTGGACGGAGCTATCTTGGCTAGCTAGCGGCCGCGAGCACCGGACGGAGCTAGCATCCGGGCTACCGCAACATGGGCTCTGCACCGCCGGTGGTTTTGACCTCGCCTTCTGCCGACGGCGGTAGCTGCATCCCATGGCCGAGGATGACTAGGTGGACGGGCCGGAGGTAGGAGGTCACTCGAGGATTTTTGTTGGTAAGAGCATGTACAATGGTTGATAAGGTAGTCTTATCTTAAGTCTGCCACGTATGCAAGTGGTAGTAGTTTCTTGCCATTTTAGTGGTTTCTTGCATTATTAGAGCAAGTACAATAGAGCTGAGTCAGCGGGCTATAAGAAATAAACTAGTATATTTCTGCTTAGTTGGAGGAAAGAGAAGAGGAGAGAGAAGGTAAGCGGTCTCTTCGTGAAGAGCTTGCTTTAGCACGTGCTCCTAGGCACTTTGTGAGAATGAGAAGTGGGCCACATAATAAAAAAGTAGTACACTCTTTTGATCTATTATTGTACATGTTGGCTATAAGATGGGCTGTACATGACATGGCACTGGCTTATAGCCAGCAGCTAGCTATACTATTAACCATGCTCTTAGGCTGCTCATAGTGGGAGTAACATAGCAAGTAACATAACACATCCCAAGAAAAATTTGCTTACATGGCATGTATTTAATGAGGAGAGAGATGGTTGGAGTAACATAATATGTTACTGTAACATAACACATCCCAAGGCAAAATGAGTCTACATCTTAATAAATGATGGTTTGCATGATACTGCATACATGTTACTCCCCACTATGAGGCTAGTCATAGTGGGAGTAACTTAGCTAGTAACATAGCACACTCTAAGAAATTTTTGCTTATGTGGCAAGTATTTAATGTGAGGTGGTAACATAATATGTTACTGTAATATAGCGCTTCCCAAGACAAGATGAGTCTACAAGCTAATAAATGAAGCCATCTATGATACTACTATCATGTTATTTTGCATTATGAAGGTAGTAACTAAGACTAGTGTCATGCATATGACACTAGTCTAAGTTACTCCCCACTATGACCAGCCTGACGGTGGTAACATAGACTAGTAACATATGTATGTTACTAGTCTAAGTTACTCCCCACTATGACCAGCCTTAGGGGTTTCTTGTAAGGAACAATGTACGTACTACTAGCGACAAAAGGCGATTCTAGGTTGCGTTGTACTCCAACGAGTACTACTAGTGGTCGCAGGAGTGTATAGCTCGTTTTGTGGGTTCGATCCCGGCCGAACGCACGACAGCCTTTTTAAAAAAAATAGTACTACTACACTTCGCTGCGAGCCAATATTTTACACGGATAGTTTGAGTTTTGAAGTCAAATGGACGCGCGGCCCCACAATCTGCGTGCACTGGACAGCCTAGCCACGTGAACGGGTTTTCCTTCCCAGCATCCCGTGGCTCGTGCACTCTCCCTAGCCGCACCTCGCTTGCAGCTTCCTCATCAGCTAGTAGCATTTTTAAACTAGCGCCTCCCAATTAAGCCCGAGGAGCCGGAAAAGCCCGGCGGGGCATTGGGAACTGTGCAATATGGCTCTGTACGTAAAGTGCTCTACTACTACTCTATAGCTTGTGGCGTTGCACGCATGGACTTCACTCCATTATCGGCTCTACTATAAAAGAAATTGCTCTTGACGTGTTTTTTTAAACGGAGGCAAACGCTTTGCTTCATCTCATTCATAAAGAAGGAACTACTAACAAAGTTCGACGAGATCCCTTACGCCTCCACAAATGGAAGCGAAAAGCCTAGTCTCGCTGTATCAAATAACTCAAATGTTCTGCCCCTGCAGTAACCGTCGCTGATAAACAGGCTGCTAGTGTGTGCGTGAGAGGAGCGACTGAGTAGGCCAGCTACGTGAGAGGAGCGGCTGAATAGAGCATCGAGAGTACCCACTAGGCCACTACGCAGGTGTACTTCCCCTGCATTGATAGTACAATGATGGTTCTAGAGAACAGTAGTACCCTCCACTTCCAACTGTAGCTCCTTGGCCTTGAGATTCAAGAGTTCAAAACTGGTGCACTATACTAGACTAGACTAGAAGTACAATACATCACACTACTAGTTGAGAAAAGTAGTACTAGTACTGCTACAGTACGAGTACGTACTCCTCCGTCACATAATGTAAGACGTTTTTTGACACTAGTTGGCGTGTACAAAAAATGGCAAAAACATACCCAAAATTTCTTAACCCACGCCAAAAACAACTACCTAGTGCCAAAAATTTCTTACTAGTGCTCTTATTTACAGTATAATGCAATCCCATAACGTTCCATAATGCTAGTACTAGTAGTAAATAATAGCGTCACCCCTTCGCTGAGGAATGATCTATAGTTAGAAGGGACAAGGCCCTGCGGTTACTACGCTCTTATTTCCTCCTCGTTAGTTCCCCTCCCCCCGAAGAGAAGGCAGTTCGTTGCTGCTCCCATGGATTCACCAGGCGGTTCTCCTCGTCGGGGCTGGGAGACCTTGGATGACGATCCTCTGGGAGAAATCGCACGCCGCTCTGACGTCCTCACCGCCGCAAGACTTGGTGCTTACTGCACCAACTTTTTCAAGATGCTGCTTACTGCACCAACTTTTTCAAGACACTACTTAAACAAGCTTGGGAAAAGGCCATGCTTGTTGGTCTTCCATGCGTCCTCGAGGAGAAGGTTCTTCTATGGGACAATCCTTCGAACAGTCCACCGCTCCCTGGCCATGGTTGCACGTTGACTCCGCTAGAGCTGCCGACGTTGAGAGGTAGTCGGATTTTGTCTGATGAGCAGGTCAGTAATGGGGTTTGATCATGTAGTACTTAGTTAATCCATTTCCATCCCGTAATTTCTCCGCTACCCACCGTCTTATATATAGGTCTGGGTCGGTGACAACAAAGATTGGCTTGCATACCTCCGGCCGGATACCACCATCATTTTGCACAACATCCACAGCAGTGCGGCCGTTCCGGTAGACCCCTTCTCCACCATTGGGATCGGCCTTCCGGACTGGCTGGGCTTGAATACGTATGATGATGCCTACATGAGATTGAAAAAGATAGCAATTGCGGACCCGCCGACAAAGTGACGTGGATATGGCGATTACTATCTCATCGCGGTGTTCGACATAAGGATTGCCATCAATGCAAGAGGCAGTAACGGCCTCTGCTAGCGCATGTTGGCGGCGGCAGATTTGTACCCCTACACGTTCGAAGACGTCGTGCGCCATCTAGGCCGCATCTTCGCGGTGACAAGCCAGGGGACTTGTTCCATCTGGTTGCCATCCTATGGTACGGGAGATTACAAATGGAATGCACAAACCATCATTTGCATCCCTAACGGTACTCCATTATTTTGCAGGGACCAGTCATCCCCCGATCAAAATAAGATCGCCGATCCTGGATGTGCATTTGCATCCGTGATTTGGTCTAACCTGGAACCTTGTAGCTGACTTTGGCATATTGGGATCAACTACCTTAGCAGTCGTTACCCATGGTACCACTGATGTGCAACATGGTCACACAATCTACCACGATGGGACCGTCACCATCTACCCAGGTATTCCATTTTTTAACCCTCTCGCCTTCTCTTTCATTGTTGTACTAGTAGTATACTTTGTAGTACTAGTAGGAGTACTTTTTACCTTGGAGGACGCGTATAGCTAGCTAGGCCCTTGAAGACTTGAACCCACTAGCTGCCACCATTTTTATTTTTCCATGTCTTACTATCTCATCCATGTAGCCAAGAGTGGCTATATATAATAAGCCAGTTATTTTACTTCCTCTATACCGGAGTAGTACTATTTGCTGAACAGTATTACTGACCGCCATATTTGAGCACAACATTATTATGCATGGACCTTGACTATGTACGTCACCATGTGTCCAGATCTGGGATGCCGCGTGTACCAGATGACCGGCGCCGAGTTCGACCCCTGTGATGCTACGTGGGTGCCGAGGAACACTCTTGGAGAGTACTCACTTTTCATCGGGGACATCTACCCCATTGTGAAGCGGATGCCACCTTCCGTGCACGACATGGAAGGCCTGCTGTTCATGAAGCATGGTTGTGTCTTTAGTGCACGTCGCCGGATGAACGACATGCTAGGACACGCTATCCCTGATTTATGCCGCTTCAACTTGGATGAGTCTCCATCGCGTGGAACCGGACTAGAAAGCTGCGACAATGATTCCCGTTGCCCACCGCTATGGATCGTGCCATCCATGAAGAACACCTGGGACTGGAACCTGGAGGAGGACATGTAGCCCATCTATAATGTGTAAGTGGAGTACGGTAATTGTGAGCGGTAGCGCTGTGAATATATGTAGACTAGTTGTGCACAAATTTATCACATGAATTGGAGATGAACTTGTGTGGCATACTCACATTTGTCCTTTAGAATTCATTACTAGTAAATGTGTTATGTGTACATGCAACTTGTGTGGTTGTTGCACGGGCTCCAACACGCTCTTTAAGAAAAAAAGGTGGCACAACTTTGGATATACGTGACGTGGCGACATCATACAGTAGCATAGTTCGCTATAGATGTAGTACACTCCTACTAGGACGACAACTCCTATAAAACCTTGTGCTTGGCTCTTTGCATCTTCGGGAGGTTCAACAGTTCGTACTCGTGTGAACCTTGCACTTGGCTCTTTGCATCTTCGGAAGGTCCAACAATGATGATACTACAGTACAATATGCTTCTAGCAATTGACACCGATTGAACTGCTACACGTCCAACGCGAGGGCGAGGGCGAGGGAGAGGGAGATGGAGAGGGAGAGGGAGAGGGCGATGTAGTCAAAACCCTCTCCTCGTCCTGCAAACAACCGCACGCATGGGCGAGGGAGAGGCGTAGTAAGCAAGCTTCTCCTCGTTCGGCGAGTTGACGGGACACATCAAAGCAGTACTAGTACTAGTAGTAGTAGTAGTCCATACTGCGTCCTTTCCGATTAATATGACTTGCACTACTAGAAAAAGGCCTACTAATGGCGCACCAGTTTTTCCTACTAATGGCGCACTACTGGTGCGCCATTAGTATCACGCCACTAGTATTTTTTACTAATGGCGCACCACTGGTGCGCCATTAGTATACCAGATACTAATGGTGCACCAGTAGTGCGCCATTAGTATGCCTAGAGGTGCGCCATTACTATCTGACTTAGTAATGGCGCACCACATAGAAGTGCGCCATTAGTAATAATATTTTTTCAAATTTTTTTAAAAAAAATTCTTTTTTTTTATTTTTTTCTTAATCTCGGGTCACTATGGCTTAATCTCAGGTCAAATCGCACTCTATGGTCAAACTTCCCGAAAGGTCACCCATCCTCACACTACTCCAGCCCAAGCATGCTTAACTTCATAGTTCTATCCAACCCCAGCACCACCTCACTTCACAGGCACTTGTTGATATATCTATCATATCAATCCTATTAAACCTTGCTGATGTCTAGGACTTTGTTCATGTTCATGAGTATGATGAAATTTTGAAAAAATATTTCAAACTTCCCGGTCATATTACATATCATATTTTGAAAAATAATTCAAATTTTTTTGAAACCAAGTTTTTTTTTCTGTTACTAGTGACGCACCTAGCATACGGTGCGCCACTAGTAAGTTTGAATTTTTTTGAATTTTTTTGCCTCTGGATCTTAAAAGCCCCGTAACTTTTTTTCTGTTAGATTTTTGGGGATTTTGAAAATGTTTAACGGGGTTCCATCGGTTAAATTTGGATGTAACTTTTCGAGTAGATGATTTTTCATATAAAAAACTTTTTAATCCGAGTTCGTATGCAAAAGTTATGCCCATTTTACAAATTTTAGAGAGATTTTGCAAATAAAGTCGAAATTCATATTTGATTTTCCCAACAACTAGACCACATATCACATAGGAAACTTATTTTCTTTTATTTTTTGACATTTCCATCATTTTACTTTATTTTTTTTAAACTGAAAAGGCGGTCCACGAGGGGGGGTGCATTTAGTACGTTTTGGGCCAAGTTAGTAATGGCGCACCATGGGAGTGGTGCGCCATTACTAGTTAAACTAGTAATGGCGCACCACACCCACGCGCCATTACTAGTTAAACTAGTAATGGCGCACCACACCCACAGTGCGCCATTACTAGTTTTGAAAAAACAATAAAACAAATTCTGATTTTTTTAAAAAACTTAGTAATGGCGCACCAGTTGACAGTGCGCCATTACTCCACTGATGCGCCATTACTAGTTTTGAAAAAATAAAGAAAAAAAATTTGGCAAAAAAATTTGAAAATAATTTACTAGTGGCGCACCGTGGATGTGGTGCGCCATTACTAGTTACATTACTAGTTTAACTAGTAATGGCGCACCACTCCCACGGTGCGCCATTACTAGTCTTAAAAAAATGAATTATTTTTTGTTACTAATGGCGCACCGTGGATGTGGTGCGCCATTAGTATTTCGACACTAATGGCGCACCAACACATGGTGCGCCATTAATATATACTAATGGCGCACCACATGTCTGGTGCGCCATTCGTGTCATTTCCATCTATAGCCCTTTTCCTAGTAGTGTTAATTTGAAACGAGAAAAATACACTGGCGGTCAACGTATGTAACAATACGCTCTTTACGGTCACTATATATAGTTTTGCGGCGATTATATGATCACTAGCTCATCATAGAGCACCGTATTGCACCCTACTGACCAGCCACATAGTCGACGTGGCACTTTGTTGACTGGTTAAATTGTTACCTGGTTTATGGGTCCCACCTTTCAGTTGGTAGAGCAAAGAAATCAGTTAAAAAAAACTTTACGCAGGCACGACACGAGTCCAACCCTTGCGCGCGAACCGCCCTGGCTGTGTATGTGAGTGCATGCACGTGTCCTCCTTCGGTCTTCCAACAAAGAGTGTACATCGGCTATAAAACAAAGAGTGTAGTACATGATGTACATCTACACTTCCAATGCATTTAGCCTTTAATCTAAATCGATATTGATTGACTAATGCACCAACTTATGCTATAGGTATATGCTACATGTCTATCCTTAATTACAGCATGCAAAGGCCTTCATTTAATCTTCTTATCTCAACGGTCGCATGCACACATAAGTCTGCTACTTTTGGGCGTTAATTATGCCCTGGTCAATGTGTAAATCTCTAAATGTACAGTCTTTCACGGACGTAGGGAGTAGGTTGAGCACTTGAGCATGAGCGTGTGTGTTGCGTCGTGTGCTGTGTGCCGCATGGGTGCGTGAGTGTTGCGTGCGTCCATGTGTACGTATGAGTGTTGCATGTTGCATGCATGCATGCATGCATGGGGCTTACTCCCTCCCATTGACATGTTCATATTTCAAGCTTCCTCTGTTCCCTCCATATGGTGATACTCCCTCTATTCCCAAATAATATGGAGTAAAAGCCTCCCTCTGTTCCCAAATACGGAGTATTTGTCTTTCTACAGATTTCAACAAGTGACTAGGTACGGAGCAAAATGAGTGAAGTGAGCGTAGAGGCATAGGGATACTGTAGAAAGGAAGTCCTCGCGATCCATTATTCCCCATCTCGGTCAGAGAGAATTATTCAACTAGTCTTTGCAGTGAAGTGACAATACACGTTGCAGCAGATGGGACACGTAATTAATAAGCTGAACCAGTGTGTTGGTGTTACTAAATCAGCCTTACCCAGTACTGCCATCATGTTTGCGAGTAGAGCATGCTTCCGCAAATACGCCTACGCACCTCTGTCCTCCATTAACTGACATATGGGCCATGTTGTGGTAGACCGACATGTCATCGGTGTAACTATTTACACTCCGAAGGACGATATATCCTGGTAGTAGTACTAGTAGAATTGAGATTGAATGCACTTTCTTCCCCGTCTTACACTCTTCTTCCTCCTCTCTTCTTCTTCTTCCTCTCTTCTTCTTCCTCCTCTCTTCCCCGTTGCCGGCTGCACACCATTTACCCCCGCTCACTGCTCGCCCGCCCGCGCCATCTTCCTTGGTAGCTCGCACGTACCATATCCCCCCGCTCACTACTCGGCCACACGAGGAGAAGCTTCTTTGCTCGCCTGCCCGAATCCACTTCCCCGCGGGCTCGCAGGCATCGAAAACCCCAATGGCAGAACTGACTGACACGCAGAGCCGTGATTGGAATTCCCTCCCCGATGTTCTCTTAGAGCAGATCTGTAGTCGTATGGACCTACTCAGCACCGTCCGTCTGGCCGCATGCTCGGTGTCTTTGTACCGTCTACTCGTCTGCAACCGGCCGGCTCTTTTCAAGACAGCCTGCTTGCTGATGCCCGATCCTCGCAGGTGGCCCAGACACCGACTTGACGATCCTACGGAGGTTGCCGTGGTGCCCCTCGACATGCTACCACTACCCATCCACCTGTCCTTCATGCGCAGCCACTACTGAGCGGGCATGAAGGCCAACTGGATCATCCTCATCCACCACACCGGTAGTCCATGGCGTCTCGTGGATATCTACACCCAGCGAGAGATCACCCTTCCATCGTTGGATACCGCCGCCATCGAGCCTCGTGGCCCGCTGGACACTCCTTCCTACTACGCACGAGACGCATCAAGCTTTTGGCTCGACCTTTGTTTGCAGAAAGTTGTAATCTGCAGAGTGCCCAAACCATCAGAAGACTACATGGATTACAAGCTCATTGCCTTGTTCAACATGGGATTAGTCTATCTGGAATCCGGTCGCCATACATGGTTATGGCTCATCATCAATCCTGTTGAGGCAACATTTCTGTCTGATGCTATAGTGCATGATGGCATTGTTTACGCGGTCGACGCACAGATTGGCTGCCTATACTGGTGGAATCTATCGTCGTGTAATTGTTCTATCTCATCTCATCTTTACCTTATGAATACGACTGCCTGTTCATTTGTTACAAATTTAGAATGCATAACATGTCTATAACCACATCATTGCTATATGTTCCTCTCATTTCCTAGATTTTTATGACCAGACATGTTATTGTTAGAGTTGATATGAGAACAATTGGCATCTAATGATTGTTAGAATACATATTATGAGCATAACATCATGATTGCTATATGTTACTCTCGTTTACAAGATTTTTATAACAACGCATGTTATTGCTTAGAGTCGATATGAGAACAGTAGTAGTAAGTGCTATGGTAGAATATGAGTAGGCGCTGTCATAGCTGTTTTCCTCTCATTGTTACATGATGTTTGAACCATGACATATTGCTAGAATATGAAAGCCATTGGCTTATTTTTTTAACTTGGGGTATGATTATGACCACGGCATTGCAGTTCTCTATCTATGATATGTGTCACTGTTATAATAATCTTAATTCCACACATACTCTGAACATGATTGTTTATTTTTGTCCTTTTGGTCTCCAATTTGAATTGTTGCAGCAGACGCAAATGCACTGGCCTTCATGATTCCAGGACCTGGAATCATACCAGCCGATCGGTGGTGGTTTATCACTCGTTCAGCTGACGACGGTCATTTGATGCTCATTTGCACGTACCAAATTGACCAAACCATTACATCAAACCACATGCAGTACAATGCGTGGGGCGTTCGTGACATTGATGGCTATGGCTGCTTCGTGTTCGAGAAAGATCCCAGCTCCGTTGGGCCAGGCGTATTCAACTGGAGGCGGGTTTACAGCCTCGGCAACCACTCCTTGTTCCTCGGGCTCAACTATCCGATCATCCAACCAATCATCGATCATATCACCGGCGATGATTACTGTGCTATGCAACTTCCATTCATGAAGGGGGGCTGTGTTTACACATCATAGCATGGGTTTCATGAATCACCATATCCAGAGATTCGTCGACATAGCTTGTTGCCAGATAATCTTCAGTGTGTGAAAGGCATCAAGCTTCCATGCGATGGATGGCTTTTGCAAACCCGACATGCGGCGATGTGGTTCATGCCAACATCAAATATGCACAACTTGATTCGTGCTGATATCTAGACTGAGCCATGTATTCTACTGTTGTAGCACGACCCTCTTTTGTTGGTTATTATGTACTGTTGTTAGTTTGAAGCACTCCTCTGGTTTGAAGGATAGATACCTTCCTGGGATCAAGTGCATCCTAACTCACCTGCGTAGGATGTATTGATAATGATGATGGAGATGCTGTGCAGAAGCCATATATATATCAGTTAGGCTTCAAGTGTGTACTTGTTAGTTAAACCTATGTATAAATTGTGACACTAAATACGACTAGTAAGTAGTACAGTAGCAGTACTAGTATACGTCAGTCAAATTATTCATCATGTCCACACATTGAATTGACGTGACAACACGCTGCGCGTGAGGTGACACAAGAATCCCGGCGGTGTGTACGGGTATTCTGGACTTCAGATTTGGAGTACCACTTATCTGTCGAAATCTTTCATCATTCACCTAAAGAAGTCGATTGATCATACATTGAGTACCATATAACTGGAATTACCGATGCAAGTCGAAGAAGGATTGGCCGATGCTGCCGGCTGGCGTCAAGTTCGATCCCACGGATCAGGAGCTGATCGAGCACCTTGAGGCCAAAGTGAGTGCTAACAGCGTGAGATTTCAGTCTCTCATCGATTTGTTCATACCAACCATCGACAGCGAGCATGGCATATGCTACACCCAACCTGAGAAACTTCTAGGTAAGACACCGATCGGCCGTCTACTTGCACGAACATATTCCTTTGTTTATAGCTCTATTTTTCTTTTTAGACGTAGACCTGGTGAAGCAATTACAATTTGACAGTTAATAAAAAGTGAAACAAGTGACTACAACATGCCAAAGATGTTATGAAAATGCCAACTAGGTACACTAAAACCTGTATTCCACAATACTGCAGGTATCACACTGAGTGGCCTAAGGAAGCATTTCTTCCAGCACAATTCCAGGGCGTTCAAAAGGGGCACGTGGACGCGTCGCAAGATACAGTCGGAGTGCGGTATGCACGCGATGTGGCACAAGACCAGCAATACCTTGCCGGTGATGGTCAACGGCCGGCAGACGGGCAGCAAAAAAGGTTCTGGTGCTGCACACCAACAAGAACTTCGACCAGCAGAAGACTGATACGTGTCCAACATATCTATAATTTTTGATTGCTCCATGCTATATTATCTACTGTTTTGGACTATATTGGGCTTTATTTTCCACTTTTATATTATTTTTGGGACTAACCTATTAACCGGAGGCCCAACCCAGAATTGTTGTTTTTTTGCCTATTTCAGTGTTTCGGAGAAACAGAATATCAAACGAAGTCCAAACGGAATAAAATCTTCAGGAACGTGATTCTCTCACCGAACGTGATCCAGAGGACTTGGACCCTATGCCAAGGCATCGAAGAGGCGGTCATGAGAGTGGGGGGCGCCCCCCCTTAGGGCGTGCCCCCTGCCTCGTGGGCCCCTCGAAGCTCCACCGACGTACTCCTTCCTCCTATATATACCTACGTACCCCCAAACGATCAGAACAGGAGCCAAAAACCTAATTCCACCGCCGCAACCTTCTGTATCCACGAGATCCCATCTTGGGGCCTGTTCCGGAGCTCCGCTGGAGAGGGCCGTCATCACGGAGGGCTTCTACATCATCATAGCCTCTCCGATGAAGTGTGAGTAGTTTATCTCAGACCTTTGGGTCCATAGTTAGTAGCTAGATGGCTTCTTCTCTCTTTTTGGATCTCAATACAATGTTCTCCCCCTCTCTTGTGGAGATCTATGTCACACCCTAGCTAGTCATGCATTAGAGTGTTGCATCATGTTTATTTTTCCATCAGAAACCTGAAATGGGGATGACAGAACCCCCAGTCCCCTCTAAAACCAATTAGGGTTTACTAAAAACTTTTTTTCAATGAACCTGAAATGCCCTTCTAAAATGCCCACCATTTTTGTCTTGGTTCAGAACCTCTGCCAAAAGTGATGCACATTTTCCTAGGCCATCTTAGGGTTTGTGAATTAAATCATAGATATTTGAATTTGGGCATTTAAAATTATATAAAATATTTAAATGCTCAAATATCTCCAAACTAAAATGTTTCATGTTGGAAATAATCCAACTATGGACCAAGAGTAGTTTGGTGATTTTAGGAGTTGCCTAAGTATTTTTAATAAATCAACAAAGTTGCAGAGGTATTAAAAAAACAGAAAACATAAAGAAAATAGCAAAACTTACCTGACGCCAGCACCCGGCCCACCTGCCGGCCCAGCCCAGCGCCGCTCCAGCGAGCTGCTTGCTGGCCAGGCAGGCAGGCAGGTGCCCGACGGCGACCGCAGCGCGCGCCACGCACCTGCTCACCGCCTCGCCGCTCCCCTCGCCCGGTGAGGTCGCGGATCGGCCTCCCTCTCTTCCCCGAACCCCTCAGACACCCCTTTCCTCTCCAGCTCCTCCCCCTCGCGCGCCCCAGCCATGGCCGACGCTACCGCCGCCGTGCCTGCGTCGTAGCCGCGCTCCCCGCCGCCCGTGCGTCCTCTCGTCGTGTCCAGGAGCTCCGCCGCTGTCTACTTCATCGAGCAAGCTGAGCCCCGAGCGCTCGCAACGCCCGAGTCCACCGCACCGACCTCGCCCGAGTCCGCCGTCGCCGGAGATCCCCTTCAACGCCGTCGTCGCTCCGGTGCGTCCCCGGCCACACCAAGGGCTTCGTCGAACTCCCTGTGAGCTTAGCCATCTTCCCCTCCCTTCTTTTCTTGCTCCCGAGCCGTGTAGCGACCTCCCGGAGCTCAACCGCACCCACCGCCGTGGAGCTCGTCGCCGACGTGCTCCCGGTCATCCTCCGGCCACTCCATGGTGTCCATCATGCTCACCACGTCACGTAGCACCTAACTAGCCACTCCCCGCACCTCACCGATCCCCCTAGCGACAAGTTCGACTTTGGCCGAACTCCGGTGGCCGCCAAAGTCATCGCCGGCGCCAACTCCGGCCACCCCGACCCCAATGGACTCTACCAAGAGCTGCGGCTCCTCCTCAGCTCCACTCCGGTGGTCTCCGCGACCCATTTGGTGGCCGAAACGACCAAAACCACTTCCGCCGCCGCGTCGGGCTCGCCGGCGGCTAAACGCCGGTGCAGCCGACCCGGGTTTGACCACGGGTGGGTCCTGGTTGACTCTCCTGAGTCAATGACAGGTGGGGCCCAGCCCTGTTAACTAATTAGGATTAGTTTAAATTAATTTTAGTTTAATTAATCACACTGACACGCGGGACCCACTGTCAGGTTTGACCCGGACGTGTCCCGTTGACCTGCTGACGTCACACTGACGTCAAGCTGACGCAGTAATTGATTTTCTGGAATTAATCTAATATAGGAAATTCCAGAATATAGTTTAAACTTCAAAAATTCATAACTTTTATTCTGTAACTCCAAATCAGACAAATTATATATGAAAAATGATCAGAAAAATCCAATCTATCCATCTGTACTATTTTCATGCATGATTAAACAAGTTAACCTGATGTTTAATGCAGAACAAGGAAAAACACTTTAAAGGGCCATGTTTGAGTTTGAAATTTGAATCTTTGATTCAAATTGGTTCAAACCCCTCTGGTCTTAGTTGCATTAGCCCAACTCACTCATATTGCCATGTTTCATGCATGCATGATATTGTTGCACATTGTTTGGTGATGGTTGTGTATCGGTGTTCTTTGCGGCAGGTTCTGCCTCTGAGGAGTACCGTGATTACCCTAACGAAGAACCGTATCAGTGCATCGAACCATCAGGCAAGCAACCAACCATTTGATCATATCGATACAATCCCATGATCTCGCTCCTGCTCTCTTTTACTGCATTAAGACAACGCGTTTCAAACTGCTGTGTGCTACGGTAGTTGAACCCACTTCCTCTGCATGACCTGTCATTGCCACAGTCACTAGATGAAACCCACTAGCATGTGTAGGAGTTGATTGAGCCATATGTATGTGTTGTTCCTACCTTGCTATGCCTGCTATGCTTAGAGTCGTGTCAGGTGTGGTTCATCTGGGTGATGGGCTAGAGTGAAATGATTATGTCGGTAATGAGAGTGGTGTGGTGAACACGATTTGGTAAAGGTATCGATGAGAGGCCATGTAGGAGTACATGGTGGGTTGTTTCATTGAAGCCGACCTTAAGCACTGAGATCTGTATGTGTGATTTAAGATGCAGCTACTACC
The DNA here is from genome assembly GCF_002162155.2 of Triticum dicoccoides. Taxonomy (NCBI): domain Eukaryota; kingdom Viridiplantae; phylum Streptophyta; class Magnoliopsida; order Poales; family Poaceae; genus Triticum; species Triticum dicoccoides. The sequence continues at coordinate 564,272,058 of NC_041384.1, read as the reverse complement.
ATGCATTGGGCCCTGAAATATGACCCCGCTCGACTTCTTATTCACCCTAGCTCTCTGTCCAGGAGTTGCAAGTAGTTTCTGGTGTTTGTAGCCTACTGGAGGCCGTGTACAGCACTGACCGTAGGGGTGGGCTGTGATGCGGTAGGTACGTGGCCGGGTGTACCGAATACCCGTTAGGTATCTCGGGAACCCTGTTCACATCGTTCGGGGCCGTATGGGAAACCTCGGCCGGACTCCCTGCGGATGGAACCTGGATAGGCGATAAACCTGGACTAGAGACTTAGGTGTTTAGGTAGGTCGTGGTCTACACCCACGTCGGCTTTCGCTTGAAGTCTGCCGAGCACATGTCGTGTGCAGACGCTAAGTGGTGGAAACATGTATGAAGAAGTACACCCCTGCAGGGTTATCATGATCTATTCGAATAGCCGCGTCCGCGGTAAAGGACTACTTGGTTGCCTATACAGTTCATAGACAAGTAAATGGAAACTACTAAAAGCCTCAAGATAAGTGTGAGTGCCGAGGATGGTCCTGCCGTAGGAAGACGGAGGTGGATCCTCGGTAGTGTATTGAAGTGGTGAGTAGTGGACTCGTGTACGCAAAACCATTTCAAGTTGGAGTCTCGTAGGATAGCCTAGCCAAGAGTCAAAGCTGGCTTGCTGCAATAACTCCACCAACCCTTCTTGATAATGTGCATGTATGTAGGATCTGATGTAAGTCTTGCTGAGTACCTTTGTACTCATGTTGCTATAATTTACATTTTTACAGAAGACGCTGCAACCCCTTCTGATGGGTTCTTCGTAGATGTTGACATCAATGAGTAGGCTAAGGCCCAGGTGGTGATCCTGAGCTTGTGAAGGACCACGTAGTATAGCTAGGCTTTCCAAGCCTCTTTTATTTTACTAGTTGTCTATACTCAGACAAGTTACTTCCGCTGCTGGTTTGTATGACTGTATGACTTGAATGCTGGGTCGTGTGACCCGTACCTATGTGTATGTTATGTATGGCTCTCTGAGCCTTAAATAAAGTACTTGTGTCGTAGAGTCATGTTGTGATGCCATGTTGTATTTGCACATATCGAGCATATTGTGTGTATGATATTGAAATGCTTGGTATGTGTGGGATCTGACTATCTAGTTGTTTATCTTTAGTAGCCTCTCTTACCGGGAAATGTCTCCTAGTGTTACCGCTGAGCCATGGTAGCTTGCTACTGCTCTGGAACACTTAGGCTGGCCGACATGTGTCCTTCTTCGTTCCTGTGTCTATCCCTTCGGGGAAATGTCACGCATTGAGTACCGGAGTCCTGTTAGCCCGCTGCAGCCCGGTTTACCGGAGTCCTGCTAGCCCAGTGCTACAGCCCGGGCCCACTTGCTGATGACCGACACGTTCGAAGCTGGGTCATGGATGCCTGTCCCTGTAAGTCTGTGCCACTTTGGGTTTACGACTAGTCATGTCAGCCCGGGCTCCTTATCATATGGATGCTAGCGACACTATCATATACGTGAGCCAAAAGGCGCAAACGGTCCCGGGCAAAGGTAAGGCGACACCCGTGGGGATACCGTGCGTGAGGCCGCAAAGTGATATGAGGTGTTACAAGCTAGATCGATGTGACATCGAGTTGGGGTTCTGACAGCGTTGGCATCAGAGCCGGACTGCCTGTAGGTTCTCCAAGCCAAACTGGTCGATGTTGAGTCTAGAAATTCTTTAGTTATATGTAGGGGAATTGTTTGTGGGTTGGAACGTAAGGCTCTTTTTTACTCCTTTATCTTATGACATTCTGATCTGAGTCAGACTATTCTTCCACCGGGGGTTAAGGAATTAGGATCTATTCTCTCTATCAGGTTCACGTGTTACTAATCAGTAGTACCTTATAGGTTTGATGGATACAAGCCTAGTTCAGTTCTACTACCACATTATGTTGCTAGGATGGACTCAGAACTTGATATGATGATGTTGAGTGTGTATGAAATCCTTTGTCAAATGTCTCAAAATCCTTCTTGAGCATTTACAGTTGTTATGCTGCCGAAATTTTGCTAGAAATTCTAATGCCTTTGCATTATGGTTGTGCTTTCAGATGGCCACTCGCGACCTTAATCAAGTGGTTCGCCTGACTCGATGCCTAGATGTACCCGGCCATACCGCCATGTTGGTCAGGGTAATGACTGAGGCTGGATACCGTTGGTATCCTGAGTACACGGTCGAAGAGCAATTTCGGGATTTTAATCAAAGCCAGTATCTCTGCACTGTCAGGATATTTCCATCTTATCCTGGATCCATCGAGCCCCTTCACTGCTCCTATGGACTCGGGGTTACTATTGAGATGGCTGTGCAGGACGCCGCCTACTCTATGATGACCATCATGCGAGTCAGGTCTGGCCTATTTCGGGACTCTGATTTTTGGTATATGCCAGGATCACTTCCGGGAGCACAAGGGTATCTCCAGGCTATCTATGCTGACCCCACTCAGGAGGATTCACGGACTCGCACTACTGCTGAGATGCTCGAGGATAAGGACCGTGAAAATCGGGCCTTGAGGCTAGAGCTTTTCAATACTCGTGCTGACCATTGGGCCACGTTGACTCGGTTTGCACCGGCGGTGCAAGCTGGATATTCGGATATGCGCGATCTCTATCCTGTGAGATCTGCTCTGCCAGACGTGATGGGTTGGCGTGATGTAGGAGGCATCACCCCACCTCGCGGTCCCCGCAGGCCACCGTCTGTTGGTCCAAGACCTCATCCTAGCCCCTATGGTCCACAAGCTCCGCGAGATCGTCTGTTTCCGGATGATCATGTTGAGCTTCCAGGCTATGGAGGTGATTTCTACGAGGACTACTACGGATCGGTCTGAGTTAGTGGTAGTATCACTAGTTCGTACTAGCTGTGTCGTCTATCGTCCTGCGTGACTCGTGGGATATGACCTAGTTTGTACCACTTCCGGAGGTGTAGAAAAATAATGTATAGGAGCTTGGGATGCCTTCGATGTGATGTAATCTTCCTTTCACCGTAATAGTACCTTGTTTGGTCTTGTACTAAACCTTGTATGGTGTGTATGACGATGGAATAAAGAAGCAGTTACTGTATCTACCATGTCATACGGATGATCATCCTGCATTCCGAGTTATTCCTTACATTCTGTATTCTATGTCGGAATCTTATCATTCTGACTAAGTCATTGTCTTGTTTACCTAGGATGGTCAACACGCGCACTAACCCTGCTCCTCAAGAGCAGGCCGAAGGCAGTGAAGTCAGGAATGCAAATCTGCCTCATCCTCCTTCCCTAGCTGAGGTTATGATGGAAGCTGAGAGAAACAAGCGGGAGACCAACCGTTTGTTGGAGCGTATTGAACAGAACACAGCACACCATCAGAGGACTAACGTGGTGTCACTCAGTGATTTCATCAAGTTACATCCACCCACGTTCCACCACTCCATCGAGCCTCTCGACGCTGATGACTGGCTTCGCAGTATTTCTCACAAACTGCGTTCTGCGCTAGTAGCTGAGGCTGACAAGGTCACCTTTGCTGCATATCATCTTGAAGGCCCCGCCAGTCTCTGGTGGGAGAATTATGGAGCTATGCGCCCAGCGGGCCATGTCACTACTTGGGCTGAATTCAGCGAGGCTTTCCGTGAACATCACATTCCGGAGGGTCTCATGGACCGTAAACGTGAGGAATTTTGCAGTTTCACCCAAGGCCGACTCTCTGTGGATGCTTACAGCAGGGAGTTTGGTAACCTCGCACGATATGCAACTGAGGAAGTTTCTACTGATGCTAAGAAGCAAGCAAGGTTCCATAAGGGGCTTAGTCCTGAGCTTCGCCGCGACCTCCGTCTGCATGAGTGCACATCTTTTCAGAAGCTTGTTAACAAGGCCATCAGTGCTGAGACTGGTCAGACTGATTATGACGCAACACGCAAGCATGGCCGTGACGTGGGTTCCTCATCCGGTGCTGGTCCTCAGAAGCGCCGCGTGTGGGTGCCCAACACTGCCCTGCCACCCAGGTTCACACCGAAGCCATCCTTCCAGGCGCCTCGCCCCGTTCAACAGTCTGCACCAGCCAAGCCCTATGGTGGTCCAACCAACAGTGCTCCTCCACGTACCAGTTCCGTGACTTGTTTCAAGTGTGGGGAATCTGGCCACTATATGCGTGAGTGTCCCCAAACCAACCCCAACCAATCTGCTAAAGCTGTTGGCCGTGGCAAGCCGATAGGTAAAGTGTTCCACGCCAAGCCGGCCACCGCTACACGTGGCCATGTCAACTGTATCTCTGCCGAAGAAGCTCAAGAGGATCCCAACGTCATTCTCGGTACGCTCCTTGTTAATTGCCACCCGACATCTGTTCTTTTCGATACAGGAGCCTCTCATTCATTTATATCCGAGAACTATGCTCGTTTGCATAACACCGCATTCTGTGACATGCCATCCACTATGGAAATTTCTACTCCCGGTTCTAGATGGCAGACCTCCATGGTAAGTTATGGAAATGAAATCCAAGTCGACAGACTTGTTTTCCTTGCATCTTTGATAGCTCTCAAATTTTCAGATATTAATATCATTTTGGGTATGGACTGGATGTCAGCTCATCATGCCAAAATTGATTGTTTCTCTAGAACTGTTCAACTCACTCATCCTTCGGGAAAGATAGTCAATGTCTTGACCCGAATAGCCAAGCGACAGTTATTTTCTCTTAACGCCAGCCCTTTGCCAGACCTTGAGGACATTCCGGTAGTCCGTGACTTCTCGGATGTCTTCCCAGAGGAATTTCCAGGTGTTCCACCTGACAGGGATGTTGAGTTCGTAATAGACCTCATTCCAGGAACCATTCCGATTGCTAGAAGACCTTATAAGATGGCACCCCTAGAACTAGCCGAGCTTAAGAAACAACTCGATGAGTCCTTGAAAAAGGGTTTCATCCAACCTAGTTCATCTCCGTGGGCTTGCCCCGTCCTCTTCGTCAAGAAGAAGGATGGTACGGACCGGATGGTTGTAGATTATCGACCTGTCAATTTGGTCACAATCAAGAACAAATATCCGCTCCCCAGGATCAACGACCTGTATGATCAGCTCGCTGGATCCTCAGTCTTCTCCAAAATGGATTTGAGGTTGGGCTACCATCAAATCAAAATCAGAAACGGGGACATCCATAAAACGGCCTTTGTTACTCGTTATGGCCAATACGAGTACACCGTCATGTCCTTCGGATTAACCAACGCTCCAGCCACCTTTTCTCGGTTAATGAACTCAATCTTCATGGAGTATTTGGATAAATTCGTCGTGGTTTACCTCGATGATATACTCATCTACTCCAAGAACGAGGAAGAACATGCCGAACATCTAAGGCTAGTGTTGAAGAAACTTCGAGAGCATCGCCTTTATGCCAAGTTTTCTAAATGTGAATTTTGGTTGTCAGAAGTGACCTATCTGGGTCATGTAATATCTGGTAAAGGTATTGCTGTTAACCCTGAGCGAGTTCAAGCCGTCCTTAATTGGACTCCACCTGAATCGGTCAAGCAAGTTCGGAGTTTTTTGGGCTTAGCGAGCTATTGTCGTCGCTTTGTCGAAAACTTCTCCAAAGTTGCTAAACCTCTAACCGAACTCCTCAAGAAAGATAAAAAGTTCGAATGGACTCCACAATGTGAGCACAGCTTTCAGGAACTGAAAAGACGCCTGACTTCTGCTCCCGTACTGGTACCGCCAGACTTCTCTAAGGACTTTGTTATCTACTGCGACGCCTCGCGACAAGGACTAGGTTGCATTCTCATGCAAGATCGACACGTAATTGCTTACGCTTCACGGCAATTGCACCCACATGAGGAGAATTATCCTACTCATGATCTAGAGCTTGCAGCCGTAGTCTATGCACTTAAAACCTGGCGACATTACCTCCTTGGTAATCGCTGCGAAATATTCACTGATCACCAAAGTCTGAAGTACATCTTCACCCAACCGGATTTGAATCTCAGGCAAAGACGTTGGGTCGAGTTGATCACAGATTTCGACTTAGGAATAACTTACACCCCAGGGAAAGCCAACGTCATGGCTGATGCGCTAAGTCGTAAATCTTATTGTAACAACCTGATGTTACAACAAAGTCAACCGCTTCTCCATGAGGAATTTCGAAAGCTTAACCTTCACATTGTTCCTCAAGGATTTCTTTCCACCTTGGTGGCGAAACCCACTCTTACGGATCAAATCATCGCTGCCCAAAAGCGAGATAAGGGAATATCTAAAATCAAGGAGAACATTGCTAGCGGAAGTGCTAGTTGTTTCTCCACAAATGATCATGGTGTTGTGTACTTTGAGAACCGTCTAGTGGTTCCCAAGAACCAGCATCTACGGCAGTTAATCCTTAAGGAGGCTCATGAATCCCCTCTCACCATTCATCCCGGTAGTACCAAGATGTATCAGGACCTACGCCAGAGGTTCTGGTGGACTAGGATGAAGAGAGAAATTGCTCAGTATATTGCTAATTGCGACGTCTGTCGTCGTGTAAAAGCAGAGCATCAACGGCCTGCTGGCACCCTTCAACCCCTAGCTATTCCTGAATGGAAATGGGATAAAATTGGTATGGATTTCATTACCGGTTTTCCCAGGACCAAGAGAGGGAATAATGCTATCTTCGTCGTTGTCGATCGTCTTTCCAAAGTAGCCCATTTCTTACCTGTTCGTGAGAGTATAACCGCTAGTCAATTGGCAGACTTATACATCTCCCGGATAGTGTCTCTCCATGGTGTTCCTTTGGAAATTAACTCGGATCGAGGAAGTCTTTTCACCTCTCGATTTTGGGAAAGTTTCCAAAATGCTATGGGAACCCGTCTCTCCTTTAGCACCGCTTTCCACCCTCAGTCGAGTGGTCAAGTGGAACGCGTCAACCAGATTCTAGAAGACATGCTTCGAGCCTCTGTTATCTCTTTCGGAATGGAGTGGGAGAAATGCCTTCCATTTGCCGAATTCGCTTACAACAACAGCTATCAATCTAGCTTGGGTAAAGCCCCTTTTGAAGTTCTCTATGGACGACGGTGTCGAACACCCCTTAACTGGTCAGAGACCGGGGAAAGACTATTCTTTGGCCCGGATATGATTCAGGAAGCAGAAGAGCAAGTTCGCATCGTTCGTGAAAAGTTGAAAACGGCCCAATCTCGTCAAAAGAGTCAATATGACCGAAAACATAAGGCTATGACTTTCGAGGTTGACGAGAAGGCTTACCTTCGGGTTACCCCTCTGAAGGGAACCCATCGTTTCGGTATCAAAGGCAAATTGGCTCCACGTTACATTGGACCTTTTCGCATTCTCGCTAAACAAGGAGAAGTTGCCTACCAGTTGGAACTACCTCCGCATCTCTCCAGAGTCCACGATGTCTTCCACGTTTCTCAACTCAGGCGTTGCTTCTCGGATCCTATCCGTGGAGTGGACCACGAAACGCTTGATCTCCAAGATAATCTCACATATCGAGAATACCCCATTCGTATCCTCGATCAGGCCGAGCGTACCACTCGACGTCATAATATCAAGTTTCTCAAAGTTCAATGGTCGCACCATTCTGAGGATGAAGCAACTTGGGAAAGGGAGGATCGTCTTCGACTTGAGTATCCCGCCCTCTTCCCGGAGGAACCCAAATCTCGGGACGAGATTCTTTTGAGTGGGGGTGAGTTGTCACACCCTAGCTAGTCATGCATTAGAGTGTTGCGTCATGTTTATTTTTCCATCAGAAACCTGAAATGGGGATGACAGAACCCCCAGTCCCCTCTGAAACCAATTAGGGTTTACTAAAAACTTTTTTTTCAATGAACCTGAAATGCCCTTCTAAAATGCCCACCATTTTTGTCTTGGTTCAGAACCTCTGCCAAAAGTGATGCACATTTTCCTAGGCCATCTTAGGGTTTGTGAATTAAATCATAGATATTTGAATTTGGGCATTTAAAATTATATAAAATATTTAAATGCTCAAATATCTCCAAACTAAAATGTTTCATGTTGGAAATAATCCAACTATGGACCAGGAGTAGTTTGGTGATTTTAGGAGTTGCCTAAGTATTTTTAATAAATCAACAAAGTTGCAGAGGTATTAAAAAAACAGAAAACAGAAAGAAAATAGCAAAACTTACCTGACGCCAGCACCCGGCCCACCTGCCGGCCCAGCCCAGCGCCGCTCCAGCGAGCTGCTTGCCGGCCAGGCAGGCAGGCAGGTGCCCGACGGCGACCGCAGCGCGCGCCACGCACCTGCTCACCGCCTCGCCGCTCCCCTCGCCCGGTGACGTCGTGGATCGGCCTCCCTCTCTTCCCCGAACCCCCCAGACACCCCCTTTCCTCTCCAGCTCCTCCCCCTCGCGCGCCCCAGCCATGGCCGACGCTACCGCCGTCGTGCCTGCGTCGTAGCCGCGCTCCCCGCCGCCCGTGCGTCCTCTCGTCGTGTCCAGGAGCTCCGCCGCTGTCCACTTCATCGAGCAAGCCGAGCCCCGAGCGCTCGCAACGCCCGAGTCCACCGCACCGACCTCGCCCGAGTCCGCCGTCGCCGGAGATCCCCTTCAACGCCGTCGTCGCTCCGGTGCGTCCCCGGCCACACCAAGGGCTTCGTCGAACTCCCTGTGAGCTTAGCCATCTTCCCCTCCCTTCTTTTCTTGCTCCCGAGCCGTGTAGCAACCTCCCGGAGCTCAACCGCACCCACCGCCGTGGAGCTCGTCGCCGACGTGCTCCCGGTCATCCTCCGGCCACTCCACAGTGTCCATCATGCTCACCGCGTCACGTAGCACCTAACTAGCCACTCCCCGCACCTCACCGATCCCCCTAGCGACAAGTTCGACTTTGGCCGAACTCCGGTGGCCGCCAAAGTCATCGCCGGCGCCAACTTCGGCCACCCCGACCCCAACGGACTCCACCAAGAGCTGCGGCTCGTCCTCAGCTCCACTCCGGTGGTCTCCGCGACCCATTTGGTGGCCGAAACGACCAAAACCACTTCCACCGCCGCGTCGGGCTCGCCGGCGGCTAAACGCCGGTGCAGCCGACCCGGGTTTGACCACGGGTGGGCCCTGGTTGACTCTCCTGAGTCAATGACAGGTGGGGCCCAGCCCTGTTAACTAATTAGGATTAGTTTAAATTAATTTTAGTTTAATTAATCACACTGACACGCGGGACCCACTGTCAGGTTTGACCCGGACGTGTCTCGTTGACCTGCTGACGTCACACTGACGTCAGGCTGACGCAGTAATTGATTTTCTGGAATTAATCTAATATAGGAAATTCCAGAATATAGTTTAAACTTCAAAAATTCATAACTTTTATTCTGTAACTCCAAATCAGACAAATTATATATGAAAAATGATCAGAAAAATCCAATCTATCCATCTGTACTATTTTCATGCATGATTAAACAAGTTAACCTGATGTTTAATGCAGAACAAGGAAAAACACTTTAAAGGGCCATGTTTGAGTTTGAAATTTGAATCTTTGATTCAAATTGGTTCAAACCCCTCTGGTCTTAGTTGCATTAGCCCAACTCACTCATATTGCCATGTTTCATGCATGCATCATATTGTTGCACATTGTTTGGTGATGGTTGTGTATCGGTGTTCTTTGCGGCAGGTTCTGCCTCTGAGGAGTACCGTGATTACCCTAACGAAGAACCGTATCAGTGCATCGAACCATCAGGCAAGCAACCAACCATTTGATCATATCGATACAATCCCATGATCTCGCTCCTGCTCTCTTTTACTGCATTAAGACAACGCGTTTCAAACTGCTGTGTGCTACGGTAGTTGAACCCACTTCCTCTGCATGACCTGTCATTGCCATAGTAACTAGATGAAACCCATTAGCATGTGTAGGAGTTGATTGAGCCATATGTATGTGTTGTTCCTACCTTGCTATGCCTGCTATGCTTAGAGTCGTGTCAGGTGTGGTTCATCTGGGTGATGGGCTAGAGTGAAATGATTATGTCGGTAATGAGAGTGGTGTGGTGAACACGATTTGGTAAAGGTATCGATGAGAGGCCATGTAGGAGTACATGGTGGGTTGTTTCATTGAAGCCGACCTTAAGCACTGAGATCTGTATGTGTGATTTAAGATGCAGCTACTACCATGCATTGGGCCCTGAAATATGACCCCGCTCGACTTCTTATTCACCCTAGCTCTCTGTCCAGGAGTTGCAAGTAGTTTCTGGTGTTTGTAGCCTACTGGAGGCCGTGTACAGCGCTGACCGTAGGGGTGGGCTGTGATGCGGTAGGTACGTGGCTGGGTGTACCGAATACCCGTTAGGTATCTCGGGAACCCTGTTCACATCGTTCGGGGCCGTATGGGAAACCTCGGCCGGACTCCCTGCGGATGGAACCTGGATAGGCGATAAACCTGGACTAGAGACTTAGGTGTTTAGGTAGGTCGTGGTCTACACCCACGTCGGCTTTCGCTTGAAGTCTGCCGAGCACATGTCGTGTGCAGACGCTAAGTGGTGGAAACATGTATGAAGAAGTACACCCCTGCAGGGTTATCATGATCTATTCGAATAGCCGCGTCCGCGGTAAAGGACTACTTGGTTGCCTATACAGTTCATAGACAAGTAAATGGAAACTACTAAAAGCCTCAAGATAAGTGTGAGTGCCGAGGATGGCTCTTCCGTAGGAAGACGGAGGTGGATCCTCGGTAGTGTATTGAAGTGGTGAGTAGTGGACTCGTGTACGCAAAACCATTTCAAGTTGGAGTCTCGTAGGATAGCCTAGCCAAGAGTCAAAGCTGGCTTGCTGCAATAACTCCACCAACCCTTCTTGATAATGTGCATGTATGTAGGATCTGATGTAAGTCTTGCTGAGTACCTTTGTACTCATGTTGCTATAATTTACATTTTTACAAAAGACGCTGCAACCCCTTCTGATGGGTTCTTCGTAGACGTTGACATCAATGAGTAGGCTAAGGCCCAGGTGGTGATCCTGAGCTTGTGAAGGACCACGTAGTATAGCTAGGCTTTCCAAGCCTCTTTTATTTTACTAGTTGTCTGTACTCAGACAAGTTACTTCCGCTGCTGGTTTGTATGACTGTATGACTTGAATGCTGGGTCGTGCGACCCGTACCTATGTGTATGTTATGTATGGCTCTCTGAGCCTTAAATAAAGTACTTGTGTCGTAGAGTCATGTTGTGATGCCATGTTGTATTTGCACATATCGAGCATATTGTGTGTATGATATTGAAATGCTTGGTATGTGTGGGATCTGACTATCTAGTTGTTTATCTTTAGTAGCCTCTCTTACCGGGAAATGTCTCCTAGTGTTACCGCTGAGCCATGGTAGCTTGCTACTGCTCTGGAACACTTAGGCTGGCCGGCATGTGTCCTTCTTCGTTCCTGTGTCTGTCCCTTCGGGGAAATGTCACGCATTGAGTACCGGAGTCCTGTTAGCCCGCTGCAGCCCGGTTTACCGGAGTCCTGCTAGCCCAGTGCTACAGCCCGGGCCCACTTGCTGATGACCGACACGTTCGAAGCTGGGTCATGGATGCCTGTCCCTGTAAGTCTGTGCCACTTTGGGTTTACGACTAGTCATGTCAGCCCGGGCTCCTTATCATATGGATGCTAGCGACACTATCATATACGTGAGCCAAAAGGCGCAAACGGTCCCGGGCAAAGGTAAGGCTACACCCGTGGGGATACCGTGCGTGAGGCCGCAAAGTGATATGAGGTGTTACAAGCTAGATCGATGTGACATCGAGTCGGGGTTCTGACAATCTATTCGATGTAATCTTCTTTTTGCGGTGTGTTTGTTGAGATCGATGAATTGTGGGTTTATGATCAAGTCTATCTTTGAATAATATTTGAATCTTCTCTGAATTCTTTTATGTATGATTGGTTATCTTTGCAAGTCTCTTCGAATTATTAGTTTGGTTTGGCCTACTAGATTGGTTTTTCGTGCCATGGGAGAAGTGCTTAGCTTTGGGTTCGATCTTGCGGTGTCCTTTCCCAGTGACAGAAGGGGCAGCAAGGCACGTATTGCATTGTTGCCATCGAGGATAACAAGATGGGGTTTATTTCATATTGCATGAATTTATCTCTCTACATCATGTCATCTTGCTTAAAGCGTTACTCTATTTCTAACTTAATACTCTAGATGCATGCTGGATAGCGGTCGATGAGTGGAGTAATAGTAGTAGATGCAGAATCATTTCGGTCTACTTGTCACAGACGTGATGCCTATATACATGATCATACCCTAGATATTCTCATAACTATGCTCAATTCTGTCAATTGCTCAACAGTAATTTGTTCACCCACCGTAGAATACTTATGCTCTTGAGAGAAGCCACTAGTGAAACCTATGGCCCCCGGGTCTATTCTTATCATATCAATCCATCACTTTAATCTTGCTTTGCTTTTTACTTTGCGTTTTACTTTTCACTTTGCATCTCTATACCAAAAATACCAAAAACATTATCTATCAGTTCTCACTCTCGTAAGTGACCGTGAAGGGATTGACAACCCCTAATCGTGTTGGTTGCAAGTTGCTATCGTTTTGTGCAGGTACGAGGGACTTGAGCGTGGCCTCCTACTGGATTGATACCTTGGTTCTCAAAAACTGAGGGAAATACATATGCTACTCTGCTACATCATCCTCTCCTCTTCGAGGAAAACCAATGCAATCTCAAGAGGTAGCAAGAAGAATTTCTGCCGCCGTTGCCGGGGAGTCTATGCAAAAAGTCAACATACCAAGTACCCATCACAATCCCTATCTCTCGCATTACATTAGTTGCCATTTGCCTCTCGTTTTCCTCTCCCCCACTTCACCCTTGCCGTTTTATTTGCCCTCTCCTTCTCCTTCTCCTTCTCCTTTCCTTTTTTCGTTTGCCTTTTTCTCACTTGCCTTTTGTTTGCTCGTTTGTTGGATTTCTTGTTTGTCACGATAGCTCAAGATACTACCAAATTGTGTGACTTCACCAATACCAATAATAATGATTTCCTTAGCACTCCGATTGCTCCTCTTGCCAATACTGAATCTTGTGAAATCAATGCTGCTTTGAATCTTGTTATGAAAGATCAATTCACCGGCCTTCCTAGTGAAGATGCCGCTACTCATCTTAATAGCTTCGTTGATTTATGTGATATGCAAAAGAAAAAAGATGTCGATAATGATGTCGTTAAATTGAAGCTATTTCCTTTTTCGCTTAGAGATTGTGCTAAAGCTTGGTTTTCGTCTTTGCCTAAAAATAGTATTGATTCTTGGAACAAGTGCAAAGATGCTTTTATCTCTAAGTATTTTCCTCCCACTAAGATTATCGCTCTTAGAAACGATATTATGAATTTTAAGCAACTTGATCATGAACATGTTGCACAAGCTTGGGAGAGAATGAAATTAATGCTACGTAATTGTCCTACACATGGTTTGAACTTATGGATGATTATACAAAAAATTTATGCCGGATTGAATTTTGCTTCTAGAAATCTTTTAGATTCGGCCGCGGGAAGCACTTTTATGGAAATCACTTTAGGAGATGCTACTAAACTCCTACATAATATTATGGTTAATTATTCTCAATGGCACACTGAAAGATCTACTAATAAAAAAGTGCATGTGATAGAAGAAATCAATGTTTTGAGTGGAAAGATGGATGAACTTATGAAATTATTTGCTACTAGAAGAGTTTCTTCTGATCCTAATGATATGCCTTTGTCTACTTTGATTGAGAATAATAATGAATCTATGGATGTGAATTTTGTTGGTAGGAATAATTTTGGCAACAACACGTATAGAGGGAATTTTAATCCTAGGCCTTATCCTAGTAATCCTTCTAATAATTATGGAAATTCCTACAACAACTCTTATGGAAATTTTAATAAGATGCCCTCTGAATTTGAGAATAGTGTCAAAGAGTTTATGAATTCACAAAGGAATTTCAATGCTTTGCTTGAAGAGAAATTGGTTAAAGTTGATGATTTGGCTAGGAACGTTGATAGAATTTCTCTTGAGGTTGATTCTTTAAAGCTTAGATCTATTCCTCCCAAGCATGATATCAATGAGTCTCTCAAAGCCATGACAATTTCCATTGATGAGTGCAAGGAAAGAACCGCTAGGATGCGTGCTACGAAAGATGCCTTTATTAAAGCGCGTTCTTCCAACTCCTATGAAAATCAAGATGAAGATCTAAAAGTTATTGATGTGTCCCCTATCAAATCTTTGTTTTGCAATATGAATCTTGATGAAACTGAATATGATCTTCCTTTACCTAGAAGGCATTCTAAAAATTCGGAGTATTTAGACCTTTATGATGAAATTGATGAAAGTGGGATTGAAAGAAATAAGACCCTAGATGTTGCTAAACCCACTATATTGGATTTCAAGGAATTTAATTATGAAATTTGCTCTCTAATTGATTGTATTTCCTTGTTGCAATCTGTGCTAAATTCTCCTCATGCTTATAGTCAAAAGAAAGCCTTTATCGAACACATTGTTGATGCCTTGATGCAATCCTATGAAGAAAAACTTGAGTTGAAAGTTTCCATCCCTAGAAAACTCTATGATGAGTGGGAACCAACTATTAAAATTAAAATTAAAGGTCATTAGTTTTATGCTTTGTGTGATTTGGGTGCTAGTGTTGGGGAACGTAGCAGAATTTTCAAATTTTCTATGCATCACCAAGATCAATCTATGGAGTCATCTAGCAACGAGGGAGAGAGGAGTGCATCTACATACCCTTGTAGATTGCGCGTGGAAGCGTTCAAGAGAACGGGGTTGATGGAGTAGAACTCGGCGTGATCCAAATCACTGACGACCAAGTGCCGAACGGACGGCACCTCCGCGTTCAACACACGTACGGTTGGGAAGACGTCTCCTCCAACTTGATCCAGCAAGGGGGAAGGAGAGGTTGATGAAGATCCAGCAGCACGACGGCGTGGTGGTGGAAGCAACAATGATCGCGGCAGGGCTTCACCAAGCGCAGGGAGACAGAGGAGTGTCATGGGAGGGAGAGGGAGAGGCCAGCGGCTTGGGTGCGGCTGCCTTCCCTCCCCCCACTATATATAGGGTGCCTAGGGGGGGGGGCCGGCCCTAGGAGATCCAATCTCCTAGGGGGGGCGGCGGCCAAGGGGTGCCTTGCCCCCCAAGGCAAGGGTGGCGCCCCCCACCCCTAGGGTTTCCAACCCTAGGCGCAGGGGGAGGCCCAAGGGGGGCGCACCAGCCCACTATGGGCTGGTTCCCCTCCCACTTCAGTCCATGGGGCCCTCCGGGATAGGTGGCCCCACCCGGTGGACCCCCGGGACCCTTCCAGTGGTCCCGGTACAATACCGATTACCCCCGAAACTTTCCCGATGTCCGAAACTTGACTTCCTATATATAAATCTTCACCTCCGGACCATTCCGGAACTCCTCGTGACGTCCGGGATCTCATCCGGGACTCCGAACAACTTTCGGGTTACCATATGCTAATATCTCTACAACCCTAGCGTCACCGAACCTTAAGTGTGTAGACCCTACGGGTTCGGGAGACATGCAGACATGATCGAGACGCTTCTCTGGTCAATAACCAACAGCGGGATCTGGATACCCATGTTGGCTCCCACATGCTCCATGATGATCTCATCGGATGAACCACGATGTCGAGGATTCAATCAATCCGTATACAATTCCCTTTGTCAATCGGTACGTTACTTGCCCGAGACTCGATCGTCGGTATCCCAATACCTAGTTCAATCTCGTTACCGGCAAGTCACTTTACTCGTGCCGTAATGCATGATCCCGTGATCAACCACTTGGTCACATTGAGCTCATTATGATGATGCATTACCGAGTGGGCCCAGAGATACCTCTCCGTCATACGGAGTGACAAATCCCCGTCTCGATTCGTGCCAACCCAACAGACACTTTCGAAGATACCTGTAATGTACCCTTATAGTCACCCAGTTACGTTGTGACGTTTGGCACACCCAAGGCACTCCTACAGTATCCGGGAGTTGCACAATCTCATGGTCTAAGGAAATGATACTTGACATTCAGAAAAGCTACAGCAAACGAACGACACGATCTTTGAGCTAAGCTTAAGATTGGGTCTTGTCCATCACATCATTCTCCTAATGATGTGATCCCGTTATCAATGACATCCAATGTCCATAGTCAGGAAACCATGACTATGTTTTGATCAACGAGCTAGTCAACTAGAGGCTCACTAGGGACGTGTTGTGGTCTATGTATTCACACATGTATTACGATTTCAAGATAACACAATTAAAGCATGAACAATAGACAATTATCATGAACAAAGAAATATAATAATAACCATTTTATTATTGCCTCTAGGGCATATTTCCAACAGTCTCCCACTTGCACTAGAGTCAATAGTCTAGTTACATTGTGATGAATCGAACACCCATGCAGTTCTGGTGTTGATCATGTTTTGCTCTAGGGAGAGGTTTAGTCAACGGATCTGCCACATTCAGGTCCGTATGTACTTTACAAATCTCTATGTCTCCATTTTGAACACTTTCACGAATGGAGTTGAAGCGACGCTTGATATGCCTGGTCTTCCTGTGAAACCTGGGCTCCTTGGCAAGGGCAATAGCTCCAGTGTTGTCACAGAAGAGAGTCATCGGGCCCGACGCATTGGGTATGACTCCTAGGTCAGTAATGAAATCCTTCACCCAGACTGCTTCTTGTGCTGCCTCCGAGGCTGCCATGTACTCCGCTTCACATGTAGATCCCGCCACAACGCTTTGCTTGCAACTGCACCAGCTTACTGCCCCACCATTCAAAATATACACATATCCGGTTTGTGACTTAGAGTCATCCAGATCTGTATCGAAGCTAGCATCGACGTAACCCTTTACGACGAGCTCTTCATCACCTCCATATATGAGAAACAAGTCCTTAGTCCTTTTCAGGTACTTCAGGATATTCTTGACCGTTGTCCAGTGTTCCATGCCGGGATTACTTTGGTACCTTCCTACCAAACTTACGACAAGGTTTACATCAGGTTTGGTACATAGCATAGCATACATGATAGACCCTATGGCCGAGGCATAGGGGACGACACTCATATTTTCTCTATCTTCTGTCGTGGTCGGGCATTGAGCCATGCTCAATCTTGTACCTTGCAATACAGGCAAGAACCCCTTCTTTGACTGATCCATTTTGAACTTCTTCAATATCTTGTCAAGGTACGTACTCTGTGAAAGACCAATGAGGCGTCTCGATCTATCTCTATAGATCTTGATGCCTAATATATAAGCAGCTTCTCCAAGGTCCTTCATTGAAAAACACTTGTTCAAGTAGGCCTTTATGCTTTCCAAGAATTCTATATCATTTCCCATCAACAGTATGTCATCCACATACAATATGAGAAATGCTACAGAGCTCCCACTCACTTTCTTGTAAATGCAGGCTTCTCCATAAGTCTGCGTAAACCCAAATGCTTTGATCATCTCATCGAAATGAATGTTCCAACTCCGAGATGCTTGCACCAGCCCATAAATCGAGCGTTGGAGCTTGCACACCTTGTCAGCATTCTTAGGATCGACAAAACCTTCCGGCTGCATCATATACAATTCTTCCTTAAGGAAACCATTAAGGAATGTTGTTTTGACGTCCATTTGCTATATATCATAATCATAGAATGCGGCAATTGCTATCATGATTCGGACGGACTTCAGCTTCGCTACGGGTGAGAAAGTCTCATTGTAGTCAGCCCCTTTAACTTGTCGATAACCCTTAGCGACAAGCCGAGCTTTATAGATGGTCACATTACCATCCGCGTCTGTCTTCTTCTTAAAGATCCATTTATTTTCTATGGCTCGCCGATCATTAGGCAAGTCAGTCAAAGTCCATACTTCGTTTTCATACGTGGATCCTATCTCAGATTTCATGGCTTCCAGCCATTTGTCGGAATCCGGGCCTGCCATCGCTTCTTCATAGTTCGAAGGTTCACCGTTGTCTAACAACATGATTTCCAAGACAGGGTTGCCATACCACTCTGGTGCAGAACGTGTCCTCATGGACCTACGAAGTTCAGTAGTAACTTGATCTGAAGTTTCATGATCATCATCATTAACTTCCTCTCTAGCCGGTGCAGGCACCTCAGGAACATTTTCTTGAGCTGCGCCACTTACCGGTTCAAGAGGTAATACTTCATCAAGTTCTACTTTCCTCCCACTTATTTCTTTCGAGAGAAACTCTTTCTCTAGAAAGGACCCATTCTTGGTAACAAAGATCTTGCCTTCGGATCTGAGGTAGAAGGTATACCCAACAGTTTCTTTAGGGTATCCTATGAAGACGCATTTTTCCGACTTGGGTTCGAGCTTTTCAGGTTGAAGTTTCTTGACATAAGCATCGCATCCCCAAACTTTTAGAAATGATAGCTTAGGTTTCTTTCCAAACCATAATTCATACGGTGTCGTCTCAACGGATTTCGACGGAGCCCTATTTAAAGTGAATGCGGCAGTCTCTAAAGCATAGCCCCAAAATGACAGCAGTAAATCGGTAAGAGACATCATAGATCGCACCATATCCAATAGAGTGCAATTACGACGTTCGGACACACCATTATGCTGAGGTGTTCCAGGCGGCGTGAGTTGTGAAACTATTCCACATTTTCTTAAGTGTGTGCCAAATTCGTGACTCAAGTATTCTCCCCCATGATCTGATCGCAAGAACTTGATTTTCTTGTCACGTTGATTCTCAACCTCACTCTGAAATTCCTTGAACTTTTCAAAGGTCTCAGACTTGTGTTTCATTAAGTAGACATACCCATATCTACTCAAGTCATCAGTGAGGGTGAGAACATAACAATAGCCACCGCGAGCCTCAACACTCATTGGACCGCATACATCAGTATGTATGATTTCCAATAAGTTGGTTGCTTGCTCCATTGTTCCTGAGAACGGAGTCTTGGTCATTTTTCCCATGAGGCATGGTTCGCACGTGTCAAATGATTCATAATCAAGAGACTCTAAAAGTCCATCTGCATGGAGCTTCTTCATGCGTTTGACACCTATGTGACCAAGGCGGCAATGCCACAAGTATGTGGGACTATCATTATCAACCTTACATCTTTTGGTATTCACACTATGAATATGTGTAGCATTACGCTCGAGATTCATTAAGAATAAACCATTCACCATCGGAGCATGACCATAAAACATATCTCTCATATAAATAGAACAACCATTATTCTCGGATTTAAATGAGTAGCCATCTCAAATTAAACGAGATCCTGATACAATGTTCATGCTCAAAGCTAGCACTAAATAACAATTATTGAGGTTTAAAACTAATCCCGTAGGTAAATGTAGAGGCAGCGTGCCGACGGCGATCACATCGACCTTGGAACCATTCCCGACGCGCATCGTCACCTCGTCCTTCGCCAGTCTCCACTTATTCTGCAGCTCCTGCTTTGAGTTACAAATGTGAGCAATCGCACCGGTATCAAATACCCAGGAGCTACTACGAGTACTGGTAAGGTACACATCAATTACATGTATATCACATATACCTTTAGTGTTACCGGCCTTCTTGTCCGCTAAGTATTTGGGGCAGTTCCGCTTCCAGTGACCACTTCCCTTGCAATAAAGACACTCAGTCTCGGGCTTGGGTCCATTCTTTGGTTTCTTCCCGGCAGCTTCCTTACCGGGCGCGGCAACTCCCTTGCCGTCCTTCTTGAAGTTCTCCTTACCCTTGCCTTTCTTGAACTTAGTGGTTTTATTCACCATCAACACTTGATGTTCCTTTTTGATTTCCACCTCTGCTGATTTCAGCATTGAATACACCTCAGGAAAGGTCTTTTCCATCCCCTGCATATTGAAGTTCATCACAAAGCTCTTGTAGCTCGGTGGAAGCGACTGAAGGATTTTGTCAATGACCGCGCCATCCGGGAGATTAACTCCCAGCTGAGTCAAGCGGTTATGCAACCCAGACATTCTGAGTATGTGCTCACTAACAGAACTATTTTCCTCCATCTTACAGCTGAAGAACTTGTCGGAGACTTCATATCTCTCGACCCGGGCATGAGCTTGAAAGACCATTTTCAGCTCTTCGAACATCTCATATGCTCCGTGTCTCTCAAAACGCTTTTGGAGCCCCGGTTCTAAGCTGTAAAGCATGCCGCACTGAACGAGGGAGTAATCATCAGCACGTGACTGCCAAGCGTTCATAACGTCTTGGTTCTCTGGGACAGGTGCGTCACCTAGCGGTGCTTCTAGGACATAATCTTTCTTGGCAGCTATGAGGATGATCCTCAGGTTCTGGACCCAGTCCGTATAGTTGCTGCCATCATCTTTCAGCTTGGTTTTCTCTAGGAACGCGTTGAAGTTGAGGACAACATGGGCCATTTGATCTACAAGACATATTGTAAAGATTTTAGACTAAGTTCATGATAATTAAGTTCATCTAATCAAATTACTCAATGAACTCCCACTCAGATAGACATCCCTCCAGTCATCTAAGTGAAACATGATCCGAGTTAACTAGGCCGTGTCCGATCATCACATGAGACGGACTAGCCAACATCGGTGAACATCTTCATGTTGATCGTATCTTCTATACGACTCATGCTCGACCTTTTGGTCTTCTGTGTTCCGAGGCCATGTCTGTACATGCTAGGCTCGTCAAGTCAACCTAAGTGTATTGCGTGTGTAAATCTGGCTTACACCCGTTGTATTCGAACGTTAGAATCTATCACACCCGATCATCACGTGGTGCTTCGAAACAATGAACCTTCGCAACGGTGCATAGTTAGGGGGAACACTTTCTTGAAATTATTACGAGGGATCATCTTATTTAAGCTACCATCGTTCTAAGCAAATAAGATGTAAAACATGATAAACATCACATGCAATCAAATAGTGACATGATATGGCCAATATCATTTGCTCCTTTTGATCTCCATCTTCGGGCTCCATGATCATCGTTGTCACCGGCATGACACCATGATCTCCATCATCATGATCTCCATCATCGTGTCTTCTTGAAGTTGTCTCGTCATCTATTACTTCTACTAATATGGCTAACGCTTTAGCAATAAAGTAAAGTAATTACATGACGTTTATGTTGACACGCAGGTCATAAATAAATAAAGACAACTCCTATGGCTCCTGCCGGTTGTCATACTCATCGACATGCAAGTCGTGATTCCTATTACAAGAACATGATCATCTCATACATCACATATATCATTCATCACATCCTTTGGCCATATCACATCATAAAACACTTGCTGCAAAAACAAGTTAGACGTCCTCTAATTGTTGTTGCAAGTTTTTACGTGGCTGCTATAGGTTTCTAGCAAGAACGTTTCTTACCTATGCCAAAACCACAACGTGAATTGCCAATTTCTATTTACCCTTCATAAGGACCCTGTTCATCGAATCCGATCCGACTAAAGTGGGAGAGACAGACACCCGCCAGCCACCTTATGCAACTAGTGCATGTTAGTCGGTGGAACCAGTCTCACGTAAGCGTACATGTAAGGTCGGTCCGGGCCGCTTCATCCCACGATGCCGCCGAATCAAGATAAGACTAGTAACAGCAAGCAAACTCACAATATCGACACCCACAACTGCTTTGTGTTCTACTCATGCATAGTAACTACGCATAGACCTAGCTCATGATGCCACTGTTGGGGAACGTAGCAGAATTTTAAAATTTTCTACGCATCACCAAGATCAATCTATGGAGTCATCTAGCAACGAGGGAGAGAGGAGTGCATCTACATACCCTTGTAGATCGCGCGCGGAAGCGTTTAAGAGAACGAGGTTGATGGAGTCGTACTCGACGTGATCCAAATCACCGATGACCAAGTGCCGAATGGACGGCACCTCCGCGTTCAACACACGTATGGTTGCGAAGACGTCTCCTCCAACTTGATCCAGCAAGGGGGAAGGAGAGGTTGATGAAGATCCAGTAGCACGACGGCGTGGTGGTGGAAGCAACGGTGATCTCGGCAGGGCTTCGCCAAGCGCAGGGAGACGGAGGATGTCACAGGAGGGAGAGGGAGAGGCCAGGGGCTTGGGTGCGGCTGCCCTCCCTCCCCCCACTATATATAGGGTGCCTAGGGGGGTTGCGGCCCTAGGAGATCCAATCTCCTAGGGGGGCGGCGGCCAAGGGGTGCCTTGCCCCCCAAGGCAAGGGTGGCGCCCCCCACCCCTAGGGTTTCCAACCCTAGGCGCAGGAGGAGGCCCAAGGGGGGCGCACCAGCCCACTAGGGGCTGGTTCCCCTCCCACTTAAGCCCATGGGGCCCTCCGGGATAGGTGGCCCCACCCGGTGGACCCCCGGGACCCTTTCGGTGGTCCCGGTACAATACCGATTACCCCCGAAACTTTCCCGATGGCCGAAACTTGACTTCCTATATATAAATCTTCACCTCCGGACCATTCCGGAACTCCTCGTGACGTCCGGGATCTCATCCGGGACTCCGAACAACTCTCGGGTTACCATATGCTAATATCTCTACAACCCTAGCGTCACTGAACCTTAAGCGTGTAGACCCTACGGGTTCGGGAGACGTGCAGACATGACCGAGATGCTTCTCCGGTCAATAACCAACAGCGGGATCTGGATACCCATGTTGGCTCCCACATGCTCCACGATGATCTCATCGGATGAACCACGATGTCGAGGATTCAATCAATCAGTATACAATTCCCTTTGTCAATCGGTACGTTACTTGCCCAAGACTCGATCGTCGGTATCCCAATACCTAGTTCAATCTCGTTACCAGCAAGTCACTTTACTCGTGCCGTAATGCATGATCCCGTGATCAACCACTTGGTCACATTGAGCTCATTGTGATGATGCATTACCGAGTGGGCCCAGAGATACCTCTCCGTCATACGGAGTGACAAATCCCAGTCTCATTTCGTGCCAACCCAACAGACACTTTTGAAGATACCTGTATGTACCTTTATAGTCACCCAGTTACGTTGTGACGTTTGGCACACCCAAGGCACTCCTACGGTATCTAGGAGTTGCACAATCTCATGGTCTAAGGAAATGATACTTGACATTCAAAAAAGCTACAGCAAACGAACTACACGATCTTTTAGCTAAGCTTAGGATTGGGTCTTGTCCATCACATCATTCTCCTAATGATGTGATCCCGTTATCAATGACATCCAATGTCCATAGTCAGGAAACCATGACTATCTTTTGATCAACGAGCTAGTCAACTAGAGGCTCAGTAGGGACGTGTTGTGGTCTATGTATTCACACATGTATTACGATTCCGGATAACACAATTATAGCATGAATAATAGACAATTATTATGAACAAAGAAATATAATAATAACCATTTTATTATTGCCTCTAGGGCATATTTCCAACAGCTAGTGTCTCCACTATCCCCAAAACTTTGTGTGATTTGCTAGATTTCCATGATTTTGACGATTGCTCTCTAAATTTGCATCTTGCGGATTCTACTATAAAAAAACCTATGGGTAGAATTAATGATGTTCTTATTATTGCAAATAGGAATTATGTGCCCGTAGATTTTATCGTTCTTTATATAGATTGCAATCCTTCTTGCCCTATTATTCTTGGTAGACCTTTCCTTAGAACGGTTGGTGCGATTATTGATATGAAGGAAGGAAATATTAGATTTTAATTTCCATTAAAAAGGGCATGGAACACTTTCCTAGAAAGAAAATAAGATTGCCATATGAAACTATCATGAGAGCTACCTATGGATTGCCTACCAAAGATGGCAATACCTAAATCTATCCTCGCTTTTATGCCTAGGTAGGGGCGTTAAACGATAGCGCTTGTTGGGAGGCAACCCAATTTTATTTTGAGTTTTTTTGTTTTTGCTTCTGTTTAGGAATAAATAACCCATATAACTTCTGTTTAGATGTGTTTTTGTGTTTTAATTAGTGTTTGTGCCAAGCTAGACCTATTGGATCTTCTTGGATGATAGTTATTTGATCTTGCTGTAATTTCCAGAAACTTTGCGTTTAGTGCCCGAATTATTAAAAATCACCAGAACGTGATAAAATTCTGATTCCAATTGATGCTGATCAATAAATAAATTGTCTAGGTCTTCTAATTTTGGTAGATTTTTTGGAGTTCCAGGAGTTTTCGTTAGTTGCAGATTACTATAGACTGTTATGTTTTTGACAGATTCTGTTTTTTGCGTGTTTTTTGCTTATTTTGATGAATCTATGGCTAGTATTGGAGGGTATGATCCATAGAGAACTTGGAATACAGTAGGTTTAACACCAATATAAATAAAGAATGAGTTCATTACAGTACCTTGAAGTGGTTTTATGTTTTCTTTCTCTAACGGAGCTCACGAGATTTCTATTGAGTTTTGTGTTGTGAAGTTTTCAAGTTTTAGGTGAAATCTTTTGATGGATTATGGAACAAGGAGCGGCAAGAGCCTAAGCTTGGGGATGCCCGTGGCACCCCCAAGATAATCCAAGGACACCAAAAATTCAATGCTTGGGGATGCCCCGGAAGGCATCCCCTCCTTCGTCTACTTCCATCGGTATTTTACTTGGAGCTATATTTTTATTCACCAACATGATATGTGTTTTGCTTGGAGCGTCTTGTATTATTTGTGTCTTTGTTTGTTAGTGTGCCACAATCATCCTTGCTGTACACACCTTTTAGAGAGCCATCCATGAATTAAAATTTGTTAGAATACTCTTTGTGCTTCACTTATATCTTTTGAGCTAAGCAGTTTTTGCTCTATGTGCTTCACTTATATCTTTTGAGCGTGATAATTTTGCTCTATGTGCTTCACTTAGATTTTTTAGAGCACGGTGGTGGACTTGTTTTAAGGAAACTATTGATCTCTCATGCTTCACTTAGATCATTTCGAGAGCCTTAATAGCATGGTAAATTGCTTAATATTAATATGCTTGGTATTCATGATTTGTGGAATTTTCTTTTGAGTGCGTTGAATACTAAGAAAAGATTGAAGCATGATAATTGTTTTGAGATATGGAGGTGATAATATTAGAGTCATGCTAGTGGAAGTAGTTGTGAATTTAAAGAATACTTGTGTTGAAGTTTGTGATTCCCGTAGCATGCACGTATGGTGAACCGTTATGTAACGAAGTCGGAGCATGAGGTGTTTATTGATTGTCCTCCTTATGAGTGGCAGTTGGGGACGAGCGATGGTCTTTTCCTACCAATCTATCCCCCTAGGAGCATGTGCGTAATACTTTGCTTTGATAACTTCTAAATTTTGGCAATAAGTATATGAGTTCTTTATGACTAATGTTGAGTCCATGGATTATACGCACTTTTTCCCATCCTTCCACCATTGCTAGCCTCTCTAATACCCCGCACTTTTCGCCGGTATCATACACCCACCATATACCTTCCTCAAAACAGCCACCATACCTACCTATCATGGCATTTCCATAGCCATTCCGAGATATATTGCCATGCAACTTTTCCACCGTTCCGTTTATTATGACACGCTCCATCATTGTCATATTGCTAGCATGATCATGTAATTGACATCATATTTGTGGCAAAGCCACCATTCATAATCCTTTCATACATGTCACTCTTGTACCCCGCCGGAGGCATTCATATAGAGTCATATCTTGTTCTAAGTATCGAGTTGTAATTGTTGAGTTGTAAGAAAAATAAAAGTGTGATGATCATCATTTTTAGAGCATTGTCCCAAGTGAGGAAAGAATGATGGAGACTATGATTCCCCCACAAGTCGGGATGAGAAAAAAATGAGAGAAAAAGAGAGAAGGGACAATGCTACTATCCTTTTACCACACTTGTGCTTCAAAGTAGCACCAAGATCTTCATGATAGAGAGTCTCCTATGTTGTCACTTTCATATACTAGTGGTAATTTTTCATTATAGAACTTGTCTTGTATATTCCAATGATGGGCTTCCTCAAAATGCCCTAGGTCTTCGTGAGCAAGCGAGTTGGATGCACACCCACTTAGTTTCTTTTGTTGAGCTTTCATATACTTATAGCTCTAGTGCATCCGTTGCATGGCAATCCCTACTCACTCACATTGATATCTATTAATGGGCATCTCCATAGCCCGTTGATACGCCTAGTTGATGTGAGACTATCTTCCCCTCTTTTTGTCTTCTCCACAACCACCGTTCTATTCCACATATAGTGCTATATCCATGGCTCACGCTCATGTATTGCGTGAAAGTTGAAAAAGTTTTGAAAATGTTAAAGTATGAAACAATTGCTTGGCTTGTCATCGGGGTTGTGCATGATTTAAATACTTTGTGTGGTGAAGATGGAGCATAGCCAGACTATATGAATTTTTAGGGATAACTTTCTTTGGCCATGTTATTTTGAGAAGACATAATTGCTTTATTAGTATGCTTGAAGTATTATTATTTTTATGTCAATATGAACTTTTGTCTTGAATCTTTCGAATCTGAATATTCATACCACAATTAAGAAGTTTTACATTGAAATTATGCCAAGTAGCACTCCGCATCAAAAATTCTCTTTTTGTCATTTACCTACTCGAGGACGAGCAAGAATTAAGCTTGGGGATGCCTGATACGTCTCCAACGTATCTATAATTTTTGATTGCTTCATGCCACATTATCTACTGTTTTGGACTATATTGGGCTTTATTTTCCACTTTTATATTATTTTTGGGACTAACTTATTAACCGGAGGCCCAGCCCAGAATTGCTGTTTTTTTGACTATTTCAGTGTTTCGGAGAAACAGAATATCAAACGGAGTCCAAACGGACTAAAATCTTCGGGAATGTGATTCTCTCACCGAACGTGATCCAGAGGACTTGGACCCTACGCCAAGGCATCGAAGAGGCGGTCACGAGGGTGGGGGGCGCCCCCCTTAGGGTGCGCCCCCTGCCTCGTGGGCCCCTCGAAGCTCCACCGACGTACTCCTTCCTCCTATATATACCTACGTACCCCCAAACAATCATAACATGAGTCAAAAACCTAATTCCACCGCCGCAACCTTCTGTATCCACGAGATCCCATCTTGGGGCCCGTTTCGGAGCTCCGCCGGAGAGGGTCGTCATCACGGAGGGCTTCTACATCATCATAGCCTCTCCGATGAAGTGTGAGTAGTTTATCTCAGACCTTCGGGTCCATAGTTAGTAGCTAGATGGCTTCTTCTCTCTTTTTGGATCTCAATACAAAGTTCTCCCCCTCTCTTGTGGAGATCTATTCGATGTAATCTTCTTTTTGCGGTGTGTTTGTTGAGACCGATGAATTGTGGGTTTATGATCAAGTCTATCTTTGAATAATATTTGAATCTTCTCTGAATTCTTTTATGTATGATTGGTTATCTTTGCAAGTCTCTTCGAATTATCAGTTTGGTTTGGCCTACTAGATTGGTTTTTCGTGCCATGGGAGAAGTGCTTAGCTTTGGGTCGATCTTGCGGTGTCCTTTCCCAGTGACAGAAGGGGCAGCAAGGTACGTATTGCATCATTGCCATCGAGGATAACAAGATGGGGTTTATTTCATATTGCATGAATTTATCTCTCTACATCATGTCATCTTGCTTAAAGCGTTACTCTGTTTCTAACTTAATACTCTAGATGCATGCTGGATAGCGGTCGATGAGTGGAGTAATAGTAGTAGATGCAGAATCGTTTCGGTCTACTTGTCACGGACGTGATGCCTATATACATGATCATACCCTAGATATTCTCATAACTATGCTCAATTATGTCAATTGCTCAACAGTAATTTGTTCACCCACCGTAGAATACTTATGCTCTTGAGAGAAACCACTAGTGAAACCTATGGCCCCCAGGTCTATTCTCATCATATCAATCTCTATCACTTTAATCTTGCTTTGCTTTTTTACTTTGCTTTTTTACTTTTCACTTTGCATCTCTATACCAAAAATACCAAAAACATTATCTATCAGTTCTCACTCTCATAAGTGACCGTGAAGGGATTGCAACCCCTAATCGCGTTGGTTGCGAGTTGCTATCGTTTTGTGCAGGTACGAGGGACTTGAGCGTGGCCTCCTACTGGATTGATACCTTGGTTCTCAAAAACTGAGGGAAATACTTACGCTACTCTGCTGCATCATCCTCTCCTCTTCGGGGAAAACCAACGCAAGCTCAAGAGGTAGCAAGGACCAACTGGGTGATGCACCAGTACCACCTCGGGGACCTGGAGCAAGAGAAGGAGCGGGAGCTGGTCCTCTGCAAGATTTTCTACTAGACGAACACTAGGGCCAGGAGTAAAAGGATTATAAGTTAGTTTGGTATTGGTAGTTGTACTACCTTGTCGTCCGCAAGTTGGTATTGTTGTTAACGATCTTTTGGTATGAACTTGCATTTGCTTCCAACCATCATGCCAAGGGTCGACGTGGATATAAAGCTAAATCATTTGTTTCGAAACGAATTTTCAGGCACCTGATTTTTATTTGATGGGTAGCATAAGCACCCGCCGTTCGAATTCCCAGTTCTCCAATTTTTTTGAAACAAGTGCATGCACTTATTATCACGATAAAAAACAATATCCGTGCTGCATCCCAGTTATCAGTCTGTACTTGACGAATTCTCTCGTTTATTGAGCACGTATATTGTTTTTCAGGTCGAGCAAGTTTCAACTGGGCTGTAGACTGCCCAGGGTTGGTTTTGTTTTTAACAGGCCCGGCCCATGACGACAACGGGGCACAAAGATCCAGCAGGTATCTACTGGCTTCTGGCCCGCCAGCGTTAGTTATATTTTGTCTTACAACATCCGCACGCAGTTTTTTTACTGAATCAAACACACAGCCCAGTTCTGTTTTCCTCTTGAAATGCATGTCCTAGATCCGTTTTCTAATCTCTACCTATAGTTTTACTAGTTCATATACACGTATCATTATATTGAAAACACATAAAATTCCCTTTTCATATTTACATCCTTATTTTTGTTGTTTTTCCCACCCAGCGCTGATTTTTCTACCACTGGTTTTCCCTTAAACCAACTCAATTGTCCCACGTCTTATTTGCTTACAAAAACAAAACGATTTTTTTGGCAAATCAATAAGTTCTTAAAAAATGTTTATCATTTTGGGATTACAACAGTTTGGACTCCACCGAAATATGGAAAATAAGGTTGAACTTTTTGACCGTTGTCCTGGGCAGAAAATGGGCTGTAATAAATTACTTAGGAATTAGCAAATGGGCTACAAATTATAAAAAATAGCAAATGGGCTTTATGTTGTCTGCCACAGATTTGGAGGCTGACTTGTGGGCCTACTAAGTTCATGCGTACACAAGGTTTCTTAAAAAAGAAAATTAGTCAACAATCGACTCTACCAGCGTCAGACCGTTAGATGTCAATCTAGCGGCAATCGTGCTTCTTTAGTCTCTGATCTTCCTGCCCCAGCCGCCCAAACCAGCGTCGTCGGAACCGCCTGCTCCCGCCTCCCGTGGCCGGCAGTGCTGCCGGGCAGGCCTCACGGCCCCATCATACTCGCATACCTGGCCTGTCTATCCCTCTACTCACCCACACCTCATGTTATTTTCCGGCGACGGGAGCCGAACCAGTCAACCCTCGTACTCTCCACCGCGTGGGCAGCCACTGCCTTGTCTTCCCCGACTCCATGTCGTTCCCTTCGTAGGCCTCGCCATCATCCATCGCCCTGGTGCTCTCGGCGCGGCATGGTCAACGATGTCCATCCAACGGCCGTAGTGCTTCTTCAAGCTCTGGTCTTCTTGCCCCAGCCGCCCAAAGCAGCGCCGATCGTGCCGCATGATCCTTCGTCCCGTGGCCAGCTGTGCTGCCATGGAGGCCTCACCGTCCCCATACTACTCCCACCGCTAGCCAGGCCATCCCTCCACTCACCCACTCCCCCTGTTATTCTGCGGTGACGGCAGCCTCACACCGTAGCCGTACCAGTGAACCCTCGTACTCCTCTCCACGTGGGCATCCACTGCCGCGTCTTCCCCGACTCTGCGTCGTCCCCTTCCTAGGCCTCGCCGTCGTCCATCGCCGTGGTGCTCTCGGCGCGGCGTGGTCAATGTGGTCAATGACCGACTTCCATCGGAAGAGTACTATACATGGAGAGGCTGACAGCTGGGTCCACGGCAGCCGCAAGGAAGTGCCTCCTTATTACACGCAGAATAATTATTCCTCCACCTGACAGCAGGGACCCACCGGATGGGCCACCACTATTTCATGGAAAAAACGTTTCCCCCCTGGCTGCTGGGACCCACCGGACGAGCCACCGTATTTCACGAAAAAAATGTTTGCCCCTGACTGCTGGGACCCACTGGATGGACCACCGTATTTCGTGAAAAAACGTTCCCCCGCTGTGAGCTCGGACCCATCGGAAGTGCCTCCTTATTACGCACAGAAAAATGAATACCCCCCTGCTAGCTGGGACCCACCATGGTGGGAGGCTGACTTGTGGGCCTACTAAGTTGACGGGGACGGAGGGCTTTGTCAACTTAGTCAATATGACCGATTCTAGCTCCAGTGACCGTACGATGTCCATCCAACGGCCGTCGTGCTTCTTCAATCTCTGCTCTTCCTGCTCCAGCCGCTAAAACAAGCACCGGCGGGTCTGCCTGCTCCCTCCTCCCCGCGGCCGGCTGTGCTGTCGCGCAGGCCTCACCGCCCCACCGTACTCCTGTCGCTGGCCTAGCCATCCCTCTACTCACCCACACCTGCTGTTATTCTCCAGCGACGGCAGACGAACCAGTAAACCCTCGTACAGTCGTACTCCCCTCCGCGTGGGAAACATCTGCCGAGTCTTCCCTGCCTCCGTGTCGTTCCCTTCCTAGGCCTCGCCGTCGTCCACCGCCCTGGTGCTCTCGGCGCGGCCTGGTCAACGTGATCAACGACCGACATGCATCTGAAGTGGATTTTACGTGGAGAGGCCGACAACTGGGTCCACGGCCGCACGCAAGGAAATGCCTCCTTATTACGCACAAAATAATGATTCCTCCACCTGACATCAGGGACCCACCGAAAGGGCCTCTGTATTTCGTGAAAAAAACGTTACCGCCGCTGACAGCTCGGACCCACCAGCTATATCTTCGCACGCAAGGAAGTGCCTCCTTATTACGCACAAAAAAATGAATACTCCCCCTGATAGCTGGGACCCAGTATAGTGGCAGTCTGACTTGTGGGACTACTAAGTTGACGGGGACGGAGGGCTTTGTCAACTTAGTCAATATGCACGACTCTAGCTCCAGTGACTGTACGATGTCCATCCAATGGCCGTAGTGCTTCTTCAACCTCTAGTCTTCTTGCTCCAGCCGCCCAAACCAACGCCGGTCGTGCCTCGTGCTCCTGCCTCCCGTGGCCGGCTGCGATGCGGCGGAGGCCTCACCTCCCCCTACTACTCCCACCGCTGGCCAGGCCATCCCTCTACTCACCCACACCCCCTGTTATTTTGCGGCGACGGCAGGCTCACACTTCAGCGAACCAGTGAACCCTCATACTCTTCTACCCGTGGGCATCCACTGTCGCGTCTTCCCCGGCTCTGCGTCGTCCCCTTCCTAGGCCTCGCCGTCTTCCACCGCCCTGGTGCTCTCGGCGCGACGTGGTCAACGTGGTCAAGGAATGGCTTCCATCGGACATGGACTATACGTGGAGAGGCTGACAACTGGGTCCACGGCCGTAGCAAGGAAGTGCCTCCTTATTACGTGCAAAATAATTATTCCTCCACCTGACAGCGGGGACCCACCGGACGGGCCACCGTATTTCACAAAAAAAATGTTTGCCCCTGACTGCTGGGACCCACCAGCTACATCTTCGCACGCAAGGAAGTGCGTCCGGGCAAAAAAACGATTCACCCCCCTGACTGCTAGGACCCACCAGCTACATCTTCGCAGGCAAGGAAGTGCCTGACAGTCGGGACCCACCTGGTCGAAGCGTACTAGCGTTGTCATTCTGGTCACGAACGTGTACGTACATATATACTGGTGGATGTAGAGGCGCGCACGTTTCGTAGTAGAGGCGCGCACGCAGCATGTACACGTACGTACAGCGGCCAGGGTGCAAGAAAGAAAATACAGCCACGTATGTGTACATACAGGCGGGGTCTCGAACACCTGCTCGCGCATACGTACGGCCAGGGCTCATGGACATGGCTGGGTCGGAACGGAGAAACATCGTCATCGTCGTGTTCATGGGGAGGCAACGGAATGCGCCGTGTTCATGGGGAGGCAACGGAATGCGTCGTGTTCATGGGGAGGCAACGGAATGCGTCGTGTTCATCGGGAGGCAATGGAACGCGTGGGAACCAACCGGCTGGGTCAGAACGGAGTGCATGGTCGTGTTCATCGGGAGGGCTTGGACGGAACAGGCGATGGAAACGAGGCCTGGCGTACCGCAAAGCGGAGGAAACATACCTCCTACATTCGGAACGGGGTCCTGTTGATCGAGAGGGGTGTGGCGTACCGCAAAATGGAGGAAACGGACCTCCTACGGTCGAAACGGGGGTCCTGTTGATCGAGAGGGGTGTGGCGTACCGCAAAACGGATGAAACGGGCCTCCTACTGTCAAAACGGGGGTCCTGTTGATCGGGAGGGGTGTGGCGTACCGCAAAACGGACGAAACAGACCTCCTACGGTCAAACGGGGGTCTTGTTGATCAGGAGGGGTGTGGCGTACCACAAAACGGACGAAATGGACCTCGTACGGTCAAAACGGGGTCCTGTTCATCGGGAGGGGTGTGGCATACCGCAAAACGGGACTCCACGGGATACT
>NC_041384.1:564236112-564238831 GCF_002162155.2 Triticum dicoccoides | reverse complement strand
AACGCTCACTGTTCATCCCAGAGGCAGCATCGATCGGCTTCAGTTAGCAGCAGTAGCGAAGGAATCACTCGATCGGGTTCAGTTAACAGCCATCGATCGATCGCTCGGGTTCAGTAACGCGTAGCCTGCAGTGCAATCGCTCGGGTTCAGTTAGAGCCAACGCCTCACACACATGCGCGTACGTGTACGAGAGAACGCGCATCGCTCGGCCCCTGACCTCCCACCGTAACCGGGAACTCCCCGAAATTTTCCTCGCCCTCGCTTGGTTTTTTCCGTCATGGACGGCCCAAAGAATGTCATGCAGCTGCTTCTCTGGCCCGCCCAGGACGAAAAGCCTATTTTCTATCATGATTTTTTTGTCATAGAAGTAGGAGCCCACCACATCTATGATGATACCGGGTTTTGTCACAATTATCATCATAGAAGTGTCATATGTATGATAGAATTTTTTTCGTTTGGCCCAAAATGTCACGGACGTGTCTTTTCTTGTAGTGTAATCCTCATCAAGCCATGAGATCATCAAATAATCAAGAGAGTCCCGAAGCGCATGGAGGACTCTCACCAAGGAGGCCTTTACACATGTTTCATCATAACAATTTTCACAATTTGATTCACAATTATGGGTTCGAGAATACTCCTCGTGTGCACATACTGTCCAATTGGGACATTTCAAGTCCAAGAGAAAGTGATGCAGGGACAAGTTCCTGGGGGCCGGAGAATAAACATATTATGGCTGAAGTGGAGAAAAACACCGAGTTGCTTCATAAAGCCCTTCATGAGATCAAAGGCTTGAAGGAGGCACTCATGAGTATATTGGAAGTTATCTCACCACCACCTTCTTCATCGCCAAAAGAAAATTGAGTATCGGGTATGGGCACTCCCCTTGGATTCCGCCAAGCTTGGGGGAGGTGCCCCGGTATCGTATCACCTGCACTATCTTTTGCCTTTACTTATCTTAGTTTGATCCATAGTTATCTTTTGCTTAGGTGAATAAAAGTTTAGTTCGATCCTTTCTTTTTGAGAGTTTGCTTAGTGATCTATCCTTGTAATCGTGTGCGAGATATATAATAAAGTTTAATTTGAGTTTTTGCTTTCTTTACTTTCATGTTCCAATAAAAAGAAAGGAAATAAATGAAAAAGATCATATGCTAATATTATGGTAGGTAATGACACCACATAAGGAAAAGTATAAGTAGAAAATTTTATTAGAGATTGACAAACATAGCATTGGTCAATGATGCAACTCATGAAAGAATTAATAAGGGAAGAGAAGATTCACATACAAATACATTACCCCGGAAATCTTTTGTGATTGTGAGCCCCCATCCAAATATTATATGCCAAAATTGTTGACGTTGGACAAGGAAGACAACATAATGATTTATGTTTTTCCATGTTCACATAGAAGTTATATTGTCATAGATCCTTCAAAATGTGGTGCTTGCCCCCCATCTTTGCTAGCCAAAAATTCCGCACTAAGTTGAGATACTACTTGTGCATCCAAAAACCCTTAAACCCAAATCTTATTTTCAAGAGTCCACCATACCTACCTAAGGATTGAGTAAGATCCTTCAAGTAAGTTGTCATCGGTGCATTAAGGCAATAAAAATTGCTTCTAAAAGTGTGAGATCATATAGTGTAAGAGAAAATTGAGCGTTGTACGAACTTGTGATGGTAAAGAATAAAAGCGACAGACTTCATAATAAAGGTTGCCATCACAAGGGGCAATATAACGTGACATTCTTTTGCACTAAGGGGTTGAGCATACAAACAAATAAGCGCATGGCAACCTCCGCTTACCTCTGCGAAGGGCCTACCTTTTACTTCTATGTATTTACTTTTAGGCAAGATTCAAAGTTTTTCTCTCTATTCCTTTTTATTTTTCTCCTTTGGCAAGCATCATGTGGTGAGGAAAGATCTAGGCACATATGTGCAGTTGAATATGGGTAGCATGAGTTATTATTGTTGACATCACCCTTGAGGTGAATACGTTCGGAGGCGAAACTATAAGCCCCTATGTTTCTATGTGTCCGGTTGAAACGTTTTGCTCATGTGTATGCGGTGAGTGTTAGCAATCATACAAGACTATATGATGGTTGAGTATGTGGACTTGCCTAAAGGCTCCGATACGTGACCCTTCCTGAAAAGATGGTGAATTGTATTTGCAAAGTTGACTGAGAATAGAGTTTATGCTTTATACTTCGATAGTGTGATGAATTGTTACTTATTCATGAGAAGTCTATGATAAAAGTTCTATGATAAAAATTTTATGTTTAAGTTTGTTGCTGTTACAATAATTCACTTGATGCTTCTGTGTCCGTATTTTGTTTTTATCGGCACCTCTCTCTCTGAGCATGTAGACATGTTTTTCGATTTCGGTTTTCGCTTGAGGACAAGCGAGGTCTAAGATTGGGGGAGTTGATACATCCATTTTGCATCATGTTTACCTACTGTTATTATGATGTTTTTATGCATAATAATGCTTTTTGGAGTAATTCTAATGCCTTTTCTCTCATATTATGCAAGGTACACACAAAGAGGGAGAATTTCGGCAGATGGAAATCTGGACCTGAAAAAGCTACGTCAGGCTACCTGGTTTGCACAACTCCAAATGAGTTGAAACTTCACGAGGATTTTTTATGGAATAAATAAGAAATACTGGAGCAAATAACCACCAGAGGGGGGCCACCTGGTGAGCACAAGACACGAGGGCGCGCCT
>NC_041384.1:564211789-564235617 GCF_002162155.2 Triticum dicoccoides | reverse complement strand
AGGCGTGCCCTAGTAGGTTGTGCTTAGCCCGGCCCACCTCCGGTGCCCATCTTCTGGTATATAAGTCATTTTGACCTAGAAAAAATAAGGGAAGGACTTCCGGGACAGAGTGCCACCGTCTCGAGGCGGAACTTGGGCAGGAGCACTTTTGCCCTCCGGCGGTGCGATTCCGTCGGCGGAACTTCCCTCCCGGCGGGGGGAAATCATCGTCATCATCATCACCAACAACTCTCCCATCTTGGGGAGGGCAATCTCCATCAACATCTTCAATAACACCATCTCCTCTCAAACCGTAGTTCATCTCTTGTGTTCAATCTTTGTACCGGAATTATAGATTGGTGCTTGTGGGTGACTAGTAGTGTTGATTACATCTTGTAGTGATTACTATATGGTTTATTTGGTGGAAGATCATATGTTCAGATCCAATATGCTATTTAATACCCCTCTGATCTTGAGCATGTTTATCATGTATGAGTAGTTACTTTTGTTCTTGAGGTCAGAGGAGAAATCATGTTGCAAGTAATCATGTGAACTTGATATGTGTTCGATATATTGATAGTATGTATGTTGTGATTCCCTTAGTGGTGTCATGTGAACGTCGACTACATGGCACTTCACCATATTTGGGCCTAAGGGAATGCATTGTGGAGTAGTAATTATATGCATGACGGGTTGCGAGAGTGACAGAAGCTTAAACCCTAGTTTATGCGCTATTCCGTAAGGGACCGATTGGATCCAAAAGTTTAATGCTATGGTTAGAATTTATTCTTAATAATTTTCTCGTAGTTGCGGATGCTTGCGAGGGGGTTAATCATAAGTAGGAGGTTTGTTCAAGTAAGAACAGCACCTAAGCACCGGTCCACCCACATATCAAATTATCAAAGTAGCGAACATGAATCGAATCAACATGATGAAAGTGACTAGATGAAATTCCCGTGTACCATCAAGAACGCTTTTCTTATTATAAGATACCATTTTGGCCTATCGTTTGCCTCAAAAGGATTGGGCTACCTCACTGCACTTTTGTTACTACTACCGTTACTTGCTCGTTACAAATTATCTTGCTATCAAACTACTCTGTTACTTACAATTTTAGCACTTGCAGACATTACCTTGTTGAAAACCACTTGTCATTTCCTTCTGCTCATCGTTGGGTTCGACACTCTTACTTATCGAAAAGGCTACAATTGATCCCATATACTTTTGGGTCATCAACCCACATATCAAATTATCAAAGTAACAAACGTGAATCATATGGGCATGATGAAAACTAACTTGACAATAATTCCCATGTGTCCTTGGGAACGCTTTGCTTTATATAAGAGTTCATCCAGGCTTATCCTTTTCTACAGAAAGGATTGGGCCACCTTGCTGCACCTTAGTTACATTTGTTACTTGTTACCCGTTATGAATTATCTTATCACAAAACTATCCGTTACTGATAATTTCAGTGCTTGCAGAGAACACCTTGCTGAAAACCGCTTGTCATTTCCTTCTGCTCCTTGTTGGGTTCGACACTCTTACTTATCTAAAGGACTATGATAGATCCCCTATATTTGTGGGTCATCAAGACTCTTTTCTCGCATCGTTGTTGGGGAGTGAAGTGCCTTTGGTGAGTGGAATTTGGTAAGGAAACATTTATATTACGTGCTGAAATTTACTGTCACTTGTCACTATGGAAAATAATCCTTTGAGGGGCTTGTTCGGGGTATCTTCACCTCGACTGGAAGAGCAAAGAGTTGCTCCTCAACATACCGCACCTACTGAAAATATTTATTATGAAATTCCTTTGGGTATGATAGAGAAACTGCTAGCTAATCCTTAATGTAGGAGATGGAACACTACATCTTGATATGCATCTAATCTATGTGGATGAAGTTTGTGGATTATTTAAGCTTACAGATTTGCCCGAAGATGATGTAAAGAAGAAGGTATTCCCTTTATCTTTGAAGGGAAAGGCAATGGCATGGTATATGCTATGCGATGATATTGGAGCTTGGAACTACAACCGATTGAAATTGGAATTTTATCAGAAGTTTTATCCTATGCATCTGGTTCATCTTGATCGGAATTATATATATAATTTTTGGCCTCATGAAGGCGAAAGTATTTCTCAAGCTTGGGGAGGCTTAAGTCAATGTTATATTCATGCCCCAATCATGAGCTCTCAAGAGAAATTATTATTCAGAATTTTTATGCTCGGCTTTCTCGTAATGATCAATCCATGCTCGATACTTCTTGTATTGGTTCCTTTATGAAGAAGACTATTGAATTCAAATGGGATTTATTGGAAAGATTTAAATGCAACTCTGAAGATTGGGAGCTCGACGAAGGTAAGGAGTCAGGTATAAATATTAAGTTTGGTTGTGTTAAATCTTTTATGGA
This sequence comes from Triticum dicoccoides, assembly GCF_002162155.2. Classification (NCBI taxonomy): domain Eukaryota; kingdom Viridiplantae; phylum Streptophyta; class Magnoliopsida; order Poales; family Poaceae; genus Triticum; species Triticum dicoccoides. Next base: position 564,233,232 of record NC_041384.1, on the reverse strand, counting down.
TACCGATGCTTTTCGTGAATTTAGCACTAAACATGGAGTTGACTCTCAGATAGTAGCTTCCTTCTGTGAATCATTTGCTACTCATGTTGATCTCCCCAAGGAGAATTAGTTTAAATATCATCCTCCCACTGAGGTAAAAGTAGTAGAACCTATTAAAGTTGAAGAAAAAACTATTACTTATAATGTTGATCCTGTTATTCCTACTGCTTACATTGAGAAACCACCTTTTCCTGTTAGGATAAAAGAACATGCTAAAGCTTCAGCTGTGGTTTGTAAGAGTTATACTAGAACACCTACACCCCCTGAACAAATTAAAGTTGAACCTAGTATTGCTATGGTTAAGGATCTCTTGGTCGATAATATTGATGGGCATGCTATTTATTTTTGTGCTGAAGCTGCTAGAATTGCTAAATGATACGTCTCCAACGTATCTACTTTTCCTAACGCTTTTCCTCTTGTTTTGGACTCTAATTTGCATGATTTGAATGAAACTAACCCTGGACTGACGCTGTTTTCAGCAGAACTACCATGGTGTTGTTTTTGTGCAGAAATAAAAGTTCTCGGAATGGAACAAAACTTTGCGAGGTATTTTTTACAACAAATAAGAGAATTTTTGGAGCCAAGACCTACCGGAGGGGGGCACCTGGGTGGGCACAACCCACTAGGGCGCGCCTAGGTGGGTTGTCCCCACCTGGTGGCCCCTCAGACCCTGAAATCGACGCTATAAAATCCTATTTTTCCAGAAAAAATCAGGGAGATAGAATTATCGCGATCCATGAGACGGAGCCGCCGTCACTTCCTGTTCTTCATCGAGAGGCTAGATCTTGAGTCCATTTGGGGCTCCGGAGAGGGGGATCTTCATTCTTCCTCATCACCAACCCTTCTCCATTGCCAATTCCATGATGCTCCCCACCGGGAGTGAGTAATTCCTTCGTAGGCTCGCTGGCCGGTGAGGAGTTGGATGATATTCATCATGTAATCGTGTTAGTTTTGTTAGGGCTTGATCCCTAGTATCCACTATGTTCTAAGATTGATGTTGCTATGACTTTGCTATGCTTAATGCTTGTCACTTTGGGCCCGGGTGCCATGATTTCAGATCTGAACCGTTTATGTTATCACCATTATATCCATGTTCTAGATCCGATCTTGCAAGTTATAGTCACCTACTACGTGTTATGATTGTTGGGGATCGTAGCATAAATTTAAATTTTTCTATGCATCACCAAGATCAATCTATGGAGTAATCTAGCAATGAGGGGAAGGAGAGTGCATCTACATACCCTTGTAGATCGCTAAGCGGAAGCGTTCAAGTGAACAGGGTTGATGGAGTCGTACTCGTCGTGATCCAAATCAGCGATGATCCTAGCGCCGAACGGACGGCACCTCCGCTTCAACACACGTACGGAACGGAGACGTCTCCCATGCCTTGATCCAGCAAGGAGGAGGGAGAGGTTGAGGAAGAGTGTCCAACAGCAGCACGACAGCATGGTGGTGATGGAGCTCGTGGTTCTCCAGCAGGGCTTCGCCAAGCACTATGGAGGAGGAGGAGGTGTAGGAGGAGGGAGGGCTGCGCCAGGTTCAAGGGTGTGGCCGCCCTCCCACTCCTCCACTATTTATAGGTGGGGAGAGAGGGGGGCCGGGCCCCTTAGATCTCATCTAGGGTAGGGGGCGGCGGCCAAGGGGGGGAGGAGTCCTCCCAAGTCAAGTGGATGCCCTCCCCCTTAGGGTTTCCCCTCTCCCATGCGCATGGGCCTTGGGGGGGGCTGGTTCCCTTGGCCCATTAAGGTTAGGGCGCCCCCTACAGCCCATGCTGCTGTATTGGACGTGGTGGAACATTTTCCGGACCTCCGGAATCCTCCGGAACCTTCCGCAAGCTTCCCGGTACAATACTGGAAAAAACCAAACTTTTCCCGGAACCCGAATAACAACTTTCCATATGTAAATCTTTACCTCCGGACCATTCCGGAACTCCTCGTGAAGTCCGGGATCTCATCTGGGACTCCAAAAAACATTCGGTAATCACATACAAGTCTTCCTAATAACCCTAGCGTCATCGAACCTTAAGTGTGTAGACCCTACGGGTTCGGGAACCATGCAGACATGACCGAGACAACTCTCCGGCCAATAACCAACAGCGGGATCTGGATACCCATGTTGGCTCCCACATGTTCCACGATGATCTCATCGGATGAACCACGATGTCGAGGATTCAATCAATCACGTATTCAATTCCCTTTGTCCAGCGGTATTGTACTTTCCCGAGATTCGATCGTCGGTATCCCGATACCTTGTTCAATCTCATTACCGGCAAGTCTCTTTACTTGTTCTGTAACACATCATCCCGTGATCAACTCCTTGGTCACATTGTGCACATTATGATAATGTCCTACCGAGTGGGCCCAGAGATACCTCTCCGTTTACACGGAGTGACAAATCCCAGTCTCGATTCGTGCCAACCCAACAGACACTTTCAGAGATACCTATAGTGAACCTTTATAGCCACCCAGTTACGTTGTGACGTTTGGCACACCCAAAGCACTCCTATGGTATCCGGGAGTTGCACAATCTCATGGTCTAAGGAAATGATACTTGACATTAGAAAAGCTTTAGCAAACGAACTACACGATCTTGTGCTAGGCTTAGGATTGGGTCTTGTCCATCACATCATTCTCCTAATGATATGATCCCGTTATCAACGACATCCAATGTCCATGGTCAGGAAACCGTAACCATCTATTGATCAACGAGCTAGTCAACTAGAGGCTTACTAGGGACATGGTGTTGTCTATGTATCCACACATGTATCTGAGTTTCCTATCAATACAATTCTAGCATGGATAATAAACGATTATCATGAACAATGAAATATAATATAATAATAACTAATTTATTATTGCCTCTAGGGCATATTTCCAACAGTCTCCCACTTGCACTAGAATCAATAATCTAGTTCACATCGCCATGTGATTAACACTCACAGGTCACATCGCCATGTGACCAACATCCAAGAGTCTACTAGACTCAATGATCTAGTTCACATCACTATGTGATAAACACTCAAAGAGTTCTGGGTTTGATCATGTTATGCTTGTGAGAGAGGTTGTAGTCAACGGGTCTTGCCATATTCAGATCCCTATGTATTTCACAGAACTTTATGTCATATCGTAGATGCTGCTACCAGTTCCACTTGGAGCTATTCCAAATTGTTGCTCCATTATACGTATCCCGTATCTCTACTTAGAGCTATCCGGATAGGTGTTAAGCTTGCATCGACATAACTCTTTACGTTGAACTCTTTATCACCTCCATAACTGAGAAACATTTCCTTATTCCTCTAAGGATAATTTTGACCGCTATCTAGTGATGTACTTCTAGATCACCTTTGTACCCTCTTGCCAGACATGTGGCAAGGCACACATCAGGTGCGGTACTTCAGCATGGCATACCGTATAGAGCCTATGACAAAAACATAGGGGACGACCTTCGTCCTTCCTCTTTCTTCTGTCGTGGTCATGCTTTGAGTCTTACTCAACTTCACACCTTACAACTCAGGTAAGAACCCCTTCTTTGACTGATCTGTTTTGAACTCCTTCAAAAACATGTCAAGGTGTGTGTTCTTTGAAAGTACCATCAGGCGTCTTGATCTATCTCTATAGATCCTGATGCCCAATATGTAAGCAGCCTTATCCAGGTCTTCCTTTGAAAAACACTCTTCAAACAACCATTTACGCTTTCCAGAAATTCTACATTATTTCGGATCAACAATATGTCATCCACATATACTTATCAGAAATGTTGTAGTGCTCCCACTCACTTTCTTGTAAATACAGGTTTCTAGCAAACATTGTATAAACCTAAAAGCTTTGATCACTCCATCAAAACATATATTCCGATTCCGAGATGCTTGCTCTAGTCCATAGAAGGATCGCTGGAGCCAGCATACCTTTACCATCCTTAGGATCGACAAAACCTTTTATTGTATCACATACAACTTTTCTTACGAAAACTGGTAAGAAAACTTGTTTTGACATCCATCTGTAAGATTTCATAATCGAAAAATACAGCTAATGCTAACATGATTCCGACGGACTTAAGCATCGCTACGGGTGAGAAATTCTCATCGTAGTCAACTCCTTGAACTTGTGAAATGACTCTTTTGCACAAGTCGAGCTTCATAGACAGTAACATTACCGCTCACGTCCGTCTTCTTCTTAAAGATCCATTTATCTCAATGGCTTGCCGATCATCGGGCAAGTCCACCAAAGTCCATACTTTGTTCTGATACATGGATCCTATCTCGGATTTCATGGCTTCTAACCATTTGTTGGAATACAGGCCCACCATCGCTTCTCCATAGCTCGTAGGTTCATTGTTGTCTAACAACATGATATTTAAGACATGATTACCGTACCACTCTGGAGTAGTACATATCCTTGTCTACCTATGAGGTTCGATAGCAACTTGATCCGAAGCTTCATGATCACTATCATCAACTTCCTCTTCAACAGACGTAGGCGCCACAGAAAACATCTTTCTGTGTTGCATCACTCTCTGGTTGAAACAAAGGTTCGACAACCTCATCAAGTTCTATCTTCCTCCCACTCAATTCTTTCGAGAGAAACTCCTTCTCGAGAAAGGACCCATTCTTAGCGACAAACAATTTGCTCTCGGATCTGAGATAGAAGGTATACCAAACTGTCACCTTTGGGTATCCTATGAAGATGTGTTTGTCCGCTTTTGGGTTCGAGCTTCTCCGGCTGAAGCCTTAAGCATCGCAGCCCCAAACATTAAGAAACGTCAACTTTGGTTTCTTGCCAAACCATATTCATACGACGTCGTATCAACGGACTTAGATGGTGTCCTATCTAAAGTGAATGCAGCTGTCTCTTACGATAACCTCAAAATGAAAACGGTAGATTGATAAGAGACATCATAGATCACACCATATCTCATAGTGTTCGATTACGACGTTCGGACACACCATTACCTTGTGGTGTTCCAGGTGGCTACAACTGCGAAACAATTCCACAATGTCTTAAGTGATTGCCAAACTCATAACTCAGAAAATCCCCTTTTGATCAGATCGTAGGAACATGATCTTATTGTTATGATGATTCTTAACTTCACTCTGAAATCGCTTGAACTTTTCAAACGTTTCAGACTTGTGCTTAATTAAGTAGATATACCTATATCTACCCAAATCGTTAGTGAAGATGAGAAAATAGCGATATCGACCGCACGCTTCAATTTCATTGGATCACACGCATCAGCATGCATGATTTCCAACAAGTCACTTGCCCGTTTCATTGTACCTGAAAACGGGGTCTTAGTCATCCTGCCCATGAGGCATGGCTCGCATCTGTCAAGCGATTCAAAATCAAGTGACTCCAAACATCCATCGACATGGAGTTTCTTCATGCATCTTACGCCAATATGACCTAAGCAGCAGTGCCACGAGAAAGTGGTACTATCATTATTAACTCTACATCTTTTGGCGTGAACATGTGTATTACCACGACCGAGATTCAATGAACCATTCACATAGGGTGCATGACCATGAAAGGTATAATTCATGTAAACAGAATAACCATTATTCTCTAAATTAAATGAATGACCGTATTGCAATGAACATGATCTAATCATATTCATGCTCAATGTAGACACCTGATAACATTTATCTAGGTTCAATACTAATTCCGAAGGCAGATGGAGCATGCGATGGTGATCTCATCAACTTTGGAAACACTTCCAACACACATCGTCACCTTGCCCTTAGCCAGTCTCCGTTTAGTCCGTAGCTTTTGCTTCAAGTCACCAATAATAGCAACTGAACCGGTATCCAATACCCAGGTGCTACCAGGAGTACTAGTGAGGTACACATTAATAACACGTATATACTTTGTTGAAGTTGCCAGCCTTCTTATCTACCATGCATTTGGGGTAATTCCGCTACCAGTGACCGTTCCCCTTACAATAGAAGCACTTAGTCTCGGGTTTGGGTTCAACCTTGGGTTCCTTCACTGGAGCGGCAACTGGTTTGCCATCCATGAAGTTTCCCTTCTAGCCCTTACCCTTCTTGAAACCAGTGGTCTTGTCAAACCATCAACACTTGATGCTCCTTCTTGATTTCTACCTTTTGCGATCTTAAGCACCGCGAACGGCTCTGGGATCAACTCCATCCCTTGCATGTCATAGTTCATCATGAAGAACTAGTAGCTTAGTGATAGTGGCTAGAGAACTCTATCAATCACTATCTTATCTGCAAGTTTAACTCCCACTTGATTTAAGTGATTGTAGCACCCAGACATTCTGAGCACATGCTCACTAGCTGAGCTATTCTCCTCCATCTTGTTGGCAAAAGAACTTGTCAGAGGTCTCACACCTCTCAACATGGGCATGAGCCTGAAATCCCAATTTCAGTTCTTGGAACATCTCATATGTTCTATGGCGTTAAAAATGTCATTGGAATCCCGATTCTAAGCCATAAAGTATGGTGCACTAAACTATCAGGTAGTCATTAGAATGTGTCTGTCAGGTGTTCACAACATCCACAGACGACGTTGTAGGGGTTTGCACATCGAGCGGTGCATCAAAGACATAAGCCTTCTGCGTAGCAGTGAGGACACTCCTCGGACTACGGACCTAGTCTGCATCATTGCTTACAATATCTTTCAACTTAATCTTTCTCTAGGAATGTATTGAAACCAGGAGCTACAACATGAGCTATTTATCTACAACATATTTGCGAAGACAATTTAGACTATGTTCATGATAATTGAGTTCATCTAATCAAATTATTTAATGAACTCCCACTCAGATAGACATCCCTCTAGTCATCTAAGTGAAACATGATCCGAATCGACTAGGCCGTGTCCGATCATCACGTGAGATGGACTAGTCATCAACGGTGAACATCTCATGTTGATCGTATCTTCTATACGACTCATGTTTGACGTTTCGGTCTTCCGTGTTCTAAGGCCATGTCTGTACAAGCTAGGCTCGTCAAGTCAACCTAAGTGTTTCGCATGTGTCCCGAGGCCATGTCTGTACATGCTAGGCTCGTCAACACCCGTTGTATTCAAACGTTAGAATATATCACACCCGATCATCACGTGGTGCTTCGAAAAAAGAACCTTCGCAACGGTGCACAGTTAGGGGGAACACTTTTCTTGAAGTTTTAGAGAGGGATCATCTTATTTAAGCTACCGTCATTCTAAGCAAATAAGATGTAAAACATGATAAACATCACATGCAATCAAATAGTGACATGATATGGCCAATATCATTTTGCTCCTTTTGATCTCCATCTTCGGGGCTCCATGATCATCATTGTCACCGGCATGACACCATGATCTCCATCATCGTGTCTTCTTGAAGTTGTCTCGTCATCTATTACTTCTACTACTATGGCTAATGCTTTAGCAATAAAGTAAAGTAATTACATGATGTTTATGTTGACACGCAGGTCATAAATAAATTAAGACAACTCCTATGGCTCCTGCCAGTTGTCATACTCATTGACATGCAAGTCGTGATTCCTATTACAAGAACATGATCAATCTCATACATCACATATATCATTCATCACATCCTTTTGGCCATATCACATCACATGGCATATGCTGCAAAAACAAGTTAGACGTCCTCTAATTGTTGTTGCAAGTTTTTACGTGGCTGCTATAGGTTTCTAGCAAGAACGTTTCTTACCTACGCGAAAACCACAACGTGATATGCCAATTTATATTTACCCTTCATAAGGACCCTTTTCATAAAATCCGATCCGACTAAAGTGGGAGAGACAGACACCCGCTAGCCACCTTATGCAACTAGTGCATGTCAGTCGGTGGAACTAGTCTCACGTAAGCGTACGTGTAAGGTCGGTCCGGGCCGCTTCATCCCACTACACCGCCGAATCAAGATAAGACTAGTAACGGCAAGTAAATTGACAATATCGACGCCCACAACTACTTTGTGTTCTACTCGTGCATAGAAACTACGCATAGACCTAGCTCATGATGCCACTGTTGGGGATCATAGCATAAATTTAAAATTTTCTACGCATCACCAAGATCAATCTATGGAGTAATCTAGCAATGAGTGGAAGGAGAGTGCATCTACATACCCTTGTAGATCACTAAGCGGAAGCGTTCAAGTGAACAGGGTTGATGGAGTCGTACTCGTCGTGATCCAAATCACCGATGATCCTAGCGCCGAACGGATGGCACCTCCGCGTTCAACACACGTACGGAACGGAGACGTCTCCCATGCCTTGATCCAGCAAGGAGGAGGGAGAGGTTGAGGAAGAGAGTCCAACAGCAGCACGACGGCGTGGTGGTGATGGAGCTCATGGTTCTCCAGCAGGGCTTCGCCAAGCACTATGGAGGAGGAGGAGGTGTAGGAGGAGGGAGGGCTGCGCCAGGTTCAAGGGTGTGGCCGCCCTCCCACCCCCTTGGGGGGCTGGTTCCCTTGGCCCATTAAGTTTAGGGAGCCCCCCTACAGCCCATGCTGCTGTATTGGAAGTGGTGGAACATTTTACGGACCTCCGGACCCCTCCGGAATCCTCCGGAACCTTCCAGAAGCTTCCCGGTACAATACCGGAAAAAACCGAACTTTTCCCGGAACCCGAACAACAACTTTCCATATATAAATCTTTACCTCCAGACGATTCCGGAACTCCTCGTGACATCCGGGATCTCATCCGGGACTCCAAACAACATTCAGTAATCACATACAAGTCTTCCTAATAACCCTAGCGTCATCGAACCTTAAGTGTGTAGACCCTACGGGTTCGGGAACCATGCAGACATGACCGAGACAACTCTCCGGCCAATAACCAACAGCAGGATCTAGATACCCATGTTGGCTCCCACATGTTCAACGATGATCTCATCGGATGAACCACGATGTCGAGGATTCAATCAATCCCGTATTCAATTCCCTTTGTCCAGCGGTATTGTACTTGCCCGAGATTCGATCGTCGGTATCCCGATACCTTGTTCAATCTCGTTACCGGCCAGTCTCTTTACTCGTTCCATAACACATCATCCCATGATCAACTCCTTGGTCACATTGTGCACATTATGATGATGTCCTACCGAGTGGGCCCATAGATACCTCTCTGTTTACATGGAGTGACAAATCCCAGTCTCGATTCGTGCCAACCCAACAGACACTTTCAGAGATACCTGTAGTGTACCTTTATAGCCACCCAGTTACGTTGTGACGTTTGGCACACCCAAAGCACTCCTACGGTATCCGGGAGTTGCACAATCTCATGGTCTAAGGAAATGATACTTGACATTAGAAAAGCTTTAGCAAACGAACTACACGATCTTGTGCTAGGCTTAGGATTGGGTCTTGTCCATCACATCATTCTCCTAATGATATGATCCCGTTATCAACGACATCCAGTGTCCATGGTCAGGAAACCGTAACCATCTATTGATCAACGAGCTAGTCAACTAGAGGCTTACTAGGGACATGGTGTTGTCTATGTATCCACACATGTATCTGAGTTTCCTATCAATACAATTCTAGCATGGATAATAAACGATTATCATGAACAATGAAATATAATATAATAATAACTAATTTATTATTGCCTCTAGGGCATATTTCCAACAATGATCCGGCAACCCCGGAGTGACAATAGTCGGGACCACTCCCGATGATGACCGTAGTTTGAGGAGTTCATCTATTCACTATGTGTTATTGCTTTGTTCCAGTTTTCTATTAAAAGGAGGCCTTAATATCCCTTAGTTTCCAATATGGACCCCGCTGCCACGGGAGGGTAGGACAAAATATGTCATGCAAGTTCTTTCCATAAGCATGTATGACTATTTACGGAATACATGCCTACATTATATTGATGAAATGGAGCTTGTGCCGTATCACCCTAGGTTATAACTGTCTCATGATGAATATCATCGAATAAGTCACCAAACCAATGCCTACGAATTTACCCTATATTGCTCTTGCTAAGTTACTACTGCTATCGTTACTGTTGCACTTGCTACAAAAATACTGATATCACTGTTACTATTATTATTGCTGCTGTCACTACTATCAAAACTATCATACTACTTTGCTACTGATCACTTTGCTGCAGATAATTAATCTCCAAGTGTGGTTCAATTGACAACTCAGCTGCTAATACCTTCAAATATTCTTTGGCTCCCCTTGTGTTGAATCTATAAATTTGGGTTGAATACTCTACCCTCGAAAACTGTTGCGATCCCCTATACTTGTGGGTTATCAAGACCCTTTTTTGGCGTCGTTGCCGGGGAGCATAGCTATATTTGTTGAGTCACTCGGGATTATTATCATTTTATCACTATGAGGAATCTGAAGGACGCTAAGACTACTATTTTTCCCTCTAAGACAAGGGGAGGTAAGGAACTGCCATCCAGTTCTGCTTTAGATTCACCTTCTATTATAAGTAAACTTACAACACCACCACATGCTATTAATCTTGATATGTCGCAAGTTATTGATAATGCTACTTCTGCTACGAATGATGCTTATGATGATGCTAGTACCTTGCCCGATGATGATGTGCCACTAGGTGAATTTCTTAATGAACAAATTGCTAGAGTACGACAACATGATGTTGTTGAATCTGATGATGAGTTTGAAACTAAAAATCTTGAAACACCTGCTAGAACTAGCCTTCCTAGATTTGAATTGCCTAAGATACTGGAAGATTATGTTATGAATGAGGAGACAACTAGAGATATTCTTGCTTGTAAGGATAGAGATGATCTAGAGAAATTATTATGCAAATACAAAGAAAAATCTCTGGATGCTAGAATGAAATATGATCCTAAGTTTTCTACCTCACCTATCTTTATTGATGATAAGGATTATGAATTCTCTGTCGACCCAGAGTTAATTACTTTGGTTGAATCTGATCCTTTCCATGGTTATGAAATTGAAACTGTTGTGGCACATCTTACTAAGTTGAATGACATAGCCACCCTTTTTGCTCGTGATAAGAAGATTCGCTATTACTATATTCTCAAATTACTTCCGTTCTCATTAAAGGGTGATGCTAAAGCTTGGTACAATAATCTTGCTCCTGGTTGTGTGCGTAGTCCACAGGATATGATTTATTACTTCTCTGAGAAATATTTTCCTGCTCATAAGAAACAAGCTGCCTTACAGGAAATATTTAACTTGGTGCAAACTAAAGAAGAGAGTCTCCAACAAGCTTGGGGAGGCTTTGCCAGTTACTTAATGCTTTGAACTGGTCATCCTCTTAACCGATGCTTCTAGGGACTTCCTAGATAGTTGTGTTGGTTGTGTTTTCAGGGAACGAACTGTTGGACAAGCTGAAGAATTATTGAATAATATATTGAAAAACTATGATGATTGGACTCTTCCTGAACCACCAGCTAAAACCACTCCGAAGAAGAGGGGTATATTATATCTCAGTCCTGAAGATATGCAAGAGGCAAAGAAATCTATGAAGGAAAAATGTATTAAAGCTGAGGATGTTAAAAAATTACCTCCTATTGAAGAACTACATGGGCGTGATGTCACATCCCTAGTTCTGGTATGGTCCTAGGCTTGCTTTGTGCATCATGTTTAAATTTTCAAATGAAATTGAAATGGGGATGTTTCAAACCCTAGCACCAAAGCAAATTCAAATAGGTTCAAATTAAAATTGGAATTTCAATAAACCCAAAATGCTCTTCAAAAATGTTCATTGTCTTTGGAAAATGTTGCAAACAACAACCAGAGGTGATGCACATTTTTGCTACACATTTTGGATTTTTGAATCAATGCATAAATATTTGATTTGGAGCTATTTAAATTATATAAATATTTTAATGGCTCCAAAAATTTTGGGAATTGGTGAGGGCCTCTAGAATATTATATCTAGATGCCACAATTATTTTCAGCATTTATGGAAATGTTTTAACATTTCTTTTAGATACAAAACAAATGTCAGAAAATAGAAAATAAAAACAAAATAAAAGAGAGAAAGGGAATCGTACCTGGCCTCACCTGGCGGCCCACCTGCTCTGGCCCAACAAGCCGGCCCAGCTGACTGGCCACGCCAGTCATCTCCCTCCTCGCGCTAGAAGGCAGGGGCGCGTGCTCGCCGCGCGCCGGCCACGCGCTGGCCACCTCCTGCCTCCCTGCATGTCTCCCCGTCGCCCTGAGGACGCTACGCGATCCCCCGACTCTCTCTCGCTCTCTCTCGTCCCCATCATCTCCCCTGGCTCTCTCCCTCGCACGCATCGAACGCAGCCGCCGCTGCCGCTCACCGTTGCCGCACCCAGAGCCTCCCCATCGACCCCTCGATGTGCCCAGTAGCTCCGCTACCTCGTTCTCGACCTCCTCGCCAAGCCAAGTGCCGCCGGACGCTGCCGGACACCCTCACCGCCGTCTTCTTCAACCTCGGGCCACCGAGATCGCCGGCGACCGTGCGCCCGCTCCGACGCTTCCCCGAGCTCGCTGAGGCCACCGAACGGACCGCTGTGAGCTCCTGCATGGATCCCCTCCTTCCTCCCCTTCGATTTCGAGCCGTAGACGTCGCCCCCTTGACGACCGAAGCCGCTGCCGCTTGAGCTCGTCGTTGGCGCAGCTTCGGCGACCAAATGGTCACCCCGGCGAGTCCAACTTGCTCCCCGCAACGCGTAGCGCCCCGCTAGACCTTCGCCTCGCTCATTAGCACACCGCAGCGCTAACCCGCACCAGCCCCGAACTTCGGCAGCCGCCGCGAGCTCCATTCCAGTGAGCTCCAGCCTCCCCAGCTCATCCCACATGCTCCACTGGATGCGGACGACGACGGGCTACACCCCGGTGGTCTCCGCGCGCTCTTCCGCCGCCTGTAGTGCATTCCGGCGAAGCACTGCCGTGCGGTTTGGTCGTCGCCGGCCGAACTCCGGCGAGGCTGACGTGGCAGCTTAATTAGCGCTAATCCCCACCATTAGCCACCCCACCAGCCGCTGACAGTGGGCCCCAGAGCCAAGTCAACCCTGGTTAGTGCGGGTTTGACCCGGGGTGAACCCAGTGTCACTAACGTGTGGTTCCCACACGTCAGGTTTGACCTGGTCAGCCCTGCTGACGCCTCTGTGACGTCACGCTGACGCAATAAACTATTTTCTGGATTTAAAATAAATTAGGAAATTTCACAGAATAGTTAAAACTTCTAAAATTCATAGAAATTAAACCGCAGCTCAGAATGAAATAAATTATATATAAAAAATCATCAGAAAAATGCAAGGAATCCATTTATGCTAGTTTCATGCATGAAAAACCAACCTATACTTGTTGTATAAGTGAAAACGTAATAATGGCATGTTATATATTTAATTTGGGGTTTGCATATGAACCCTTGCTTCATATGGACTTCAACCAAATTGATGCTAGATGCATTAGGGCAAATCATAGCATCTTTGAAATGTCATCTTCATGCATCATATTGTTGCATATGGTTGTTTATTGATTGCCGGCACCGTCCCCTCTCGATAGGTTCTACTCCGGAAGGTGTCCCGAGTACCTATCTGAGGAGCAGTGCTTCTTCGTGGATCTATCAGGCAAGCAAACCCCCTTGAGCATCTCGATAAATCCCACTCTCTCGCTCCTGCTCCTTTTACTGCATTAGGACAACAACGATTCAAACTGCTACTTTCTGCTGCGGTAGCTGAACCCATTCCTCTGCATGACCTGTCATTGCCATAGTAAATAGTTGAAACCCACTAGCATGAGTAGGAGTTGCTTGAGCCTTGATGTGCCTGCTCATCCATGCTTGTTTTTCTTTATGCCAGCTATGCTTAGAGTTGTGTCAAGTCTGATTCATCGGGAATGAATCGGAGTGGTGAACATGTCCTACCGATAAAGGCTAAGTGTGTGAACATGTTTTGGTAAAGGTAGCGACGAGAGGCCATGTAGGAGTACATGGTGGGTTGTCTCATTGGAACCGTCCTTAAGCACTGAGTTCTGTGTATGTTATCCAAGTCCAGTTACTACCACACATTGGGTTCCGGTTATCCGGCCCCTCTCGGCTTATTAATCCGCTTGATCTCTGTCCAGGAGTTGCAACTAGTTTCTGGCGTTTGTAGGTAGTGCTACTTGTCTACCAGGTGGTGTCCGACGGGACGGGCTTGGGACAGACTAGGCACCGTGGCACGATGTACCAAGTGGCACCCGGATGGTGGGCTTGGGAACCCTGCACACATTGTTTGGGACTGTGAGCGACACCCCGGCCGGATCTCCTTGCGGATGGAACCCGAATGGGCGATAAACCTGGACGAGAGACTTGTGTGGTTAGTCAGGTCGTGGCCGACACCCTTGCCTGGCTTCCGCTTGAAGGTTGCCGAGGTACATGACGTGTACGGGGCTATAAGTGGCGAGAGCGTGTGTGAAGAAGTACACCCCTGCAGGGTCAATATTATCTATTCGAATAGCCGTTTTCCTCGGATATGGAAACTTGGAGGACTTATGTAGTACATAGACAACTTGAAGTGGATACTCTAAAATCCGCAAGATAAGCGTGAGTGCTATGGTTGGCCTTCTCGTAGGGAGACGGGAGCGGATCCATAGTGGAGTATTGATATGGTGAATATGTGGACTCGTGTGCGTCTTCTCACCTCAAAGAAGTTTCTGATACTCGTAGTATAGGCTAGCCACTGAGTCAAAGCTGGCTTGCTGCTATTAACTCCACCACCCCCTTTGTTGATAATGTTGCATATGTAGATAGTTCTGATGTAAGACTTGCTGAGTACCTTTGTACTCACGTTTGCTTATTTATGTTTTGCAGTTGGTTACACTAGTGACTTCGACATGTAGCTTGTATCCCAGCTACGATCTTGTACCCTTGGGAGGGTCGTGTATAGTCAGGCTTCTTAGTCTTTTCCTTTTGTAGTTGTCTGTACTCAGACATGTAATGCTTCCGTTGCTTGTATGCTCTGAATGATGGGTCATGAGACCCCTGTTTGTATTGATGCTATGTGGCGGCCTTTATCTATATGAGTTTGAGTTATGTTGTGATGCCATGTTGTACAACACATACTTGCATGTTATGCGTACGTGTAACGTGTATTGCTATGTGTGGGATCCGTCAACCTAGTTGTTTACCTCTGGTAGCCTCTCTTATGGGGAAATGTAGTCTTGTGCTTCCATGTGCCATAGTAGTCCGCTACAGCCCGGTTCACCGGAGTCCTGCTAGCCCAGCACTACTGCTCCGGAACACTTGACTGGCCGGCATGTGATTCACTTCGTTCCTATGTCTGTCCCTTCGGGGAAATGTCACGCAGTAACATCCAGAGTCCTGCCTAGCCTGCTACAGCCCGGGTTCCCGGAGTCCTGTTAGCCCAGTGCTACAGCCCGGATTCATACGCTGTTGACCGACATGCTTGAGGTTGATTCATGTATGCCTGTCCCCATAAGTTAGTGCTACTTTGGGTTCACGACTAGTCATGTCGGCCCGGGTTCTCTGTCATATAGATGCTAGCGACACTATCATATACGTGAGCCAAAAGGCGCAAACGGTCCCGGGCCAGGTAAGGTGGCACCCATGGGAATACCGTGCGTGAGGCCGCAAAGTGATACGAAGTGTTACATGCTAGATCGGTGTGACCTAGGATCGGGGTCCCGACAGTGTTGGTATCAGAGCCTGACTGACTGTAGGATTACCAGCCAAACTGGTCGAAATTGAGTCTAGTAATGCTTTAGTTATATAAGGGAATTGATTATGGAAGGGAACGTAAGGCTCTTTTTACTCCTTTACCTCATGTCATTCTTTTTGAGTCAGCCTCTTCTTTTCTACGAGGGTTAAGGCCTAGGCTTCTCCTCTATCTCTCAGGATGACATGTTACTAAACCGTAAAGTCTTAGGATTGTTGGGTTGTGTCTCCTTACAGTTCTACTACTTCCGTGTGTCCTCAGTTTGACCCAGAACCTTGATGTTATGATGCTGATTGATTATGCTATTCCTTTGATGAATGTCTCAAAAATCCTTTTGAGCATTTACAGTCGTTATGCTACCGAAATTGTCCCAAGATTTCAAGAATTTCCAATGCTTTTGCATTACATTCCGCATCCCTATGTCGATGCTAATTCCATCCTTGTTTCCTTGGTTTCTGTGCCAGGATGTTGTCTGCTAACCGAGGTTCAGTTGCTCATAGCAAGAATCACGGAGATGGTAGGGACGAGGATCCTCCTGACCAGCCTTTGATGGCGGAGTTCTCGTTAGCATCCGAGAGGAACAAGCGTGAGACTAACCGCTTGCTGGCACAGATTGAGCAGAACACCGCACATCAGCATAAGAAGTTGGTTTCCATCACCGACTTCATTGGTCTGGAACCACCCACCTTCCATCATTCCATTGAGCCACTCGATGCAGATTACTGGCTCCGGAGCATCACTCACAAGTTGCATTCTGCGAGCGTAGCTGAAGGTGACAAGGTCACCTATGCTACCTATCACCTGGAAGGTCCTGCTAGTATTTGGTGGCAGAGCTATGAGGCTATGCTTCCAGCTGGTCAGATTCCTACCTGGAGGTATTTCACCGAGGCTTTTAGTGAGCACCACATTCCTCAGGCTCTCATTGATCGCAAGAAGGAAGAGTTCTGTAGTTTTACCCAGGGTAAGCTGCCTGTTGATGCTTACAGTAGAGAGTTTGGAAGCCTCGCCCGTTATGCTACAGAAGAAGTGTCCACGGACGCTAAGAAGCAGGCTAGGTTTTGGAAGGGTCTCAACCCTAAGTTGCGTCGTGATCTCCACCTGCATCATTGTGATACTTTCCAGGCTCTTGTGAACAAGGCCATTAATGCAGAGACAACTCAACTCACTTACGAGGAGTCTCGAAAGCACAACCGTGATCTGGGTTCTTCCTCCCACTCTGGCTCTCAGAAGCTACGGATTTGGATTCCGAACTCAGCTCTTCCACCTCGATATGCACCGAGGCCATCCTATGTCGCGCCTCACCCAACTCAGCGACGTGCTCCACCCAGGCCTATTAGTGGACCACTTGCCAATGTAGGTCCACGTCCTACCTCAGGAACTTGCTTCACCTGCAGAGAACCAGGGCACTACGCACGTGACTGCCCTTAGTCCAGTTATACTCCACCCCAGTCTGAGAGGTCCATTGGCCGTGAAAAGCCATCAGGCAAGATGATCAGTACCAAGCCAGCCTCCATTGAACGAGCATGTGTGCACCATGTCTCAGCTACAGAAGCTCAAGATGATCCTGCCATTGTACTGGGTATGCTTCTTGTCAATTGTCACCCAACTTCAGTTCTGTTCGATACTGGAGCATCCCACTCCTTCATATCCGAAGGATACGCTTGGTTGCACGACATGTCATTTTGTGATATGCCGACTCCACTAATAATCCAGACTCCTGGTTCCAAATGGCAAACCTCCAAGGTAAGCCATGGTAATGAAATCCTTGTTGACATACTGGTATTCCTTGCTTCTTTGATATCTCTAAAGTCCTCAGATATTAACATCATCTTGGGTATGGACTGGATGACATCTCATCATGCCAAGATCGATTGTTACACTAGATCTGTTCAACTTACACATCCATCTGGCAAAATAGTCACTGTCTCCACTAGAGTTGCAAGGCACCAACTCTATTCTCTTAATGCCAGCCCTCTTCCAGACCTTGAAGATATTCCGATAGTCCGTGACTTCCCGGATGTTTTTCCAGAAGAACTGCCAGGTGTCCCACCTGACAGAGATGTAGAGTTTGTCATAGAACTTATCCCAGGAACTGTTCCAATCTCTAGGAGACCATACAAGATGGCACCTTTGGAGTTAGCCGAGCTTAAGAAACAACTTGATGAGTCCTTGCAAAAGGGTTTCATCCGTCCCAGTTCTTCTCCTTGGGCTTGTCCTGGCCTCTTCATCAAGAAGAAGGATGGTACGGATCAGATGGTTGTATATTATCGTCCCGTTAATTTGGTCACGATAAAGAACAAGTATCCGCTCCCCAGGATCAACGACCTGTATGATCAGCTCACTGGATCCTCAGTCTTTTCCAAGATGGATTTGAGGTTAGGGTACCACCAAATCAAGATCAGAAACGGGGACATCCCCAAAACGACCTTTGTCACTCGTTATGGTCAATACGAGTACACCGTGATGTCTTTCGGCCTAACCAATGCTCCAGCTACTTTCTCCCGCTTGATGAACTCGATCTTTATGGAGTACTTAGATAAGTTCGTCGTGGTTTATCTCGATGATATTCTTATTTACTCGGAGAACGAGGAAGAGCATGCCGAACATCTTAGTCTTGTGTTAGAAAAACTCAGAGAGCATCGCCTTTATGCCAAGTTCTCCAATTGTGAATTTTGGTTGCCAAAAGTGACCTACCTGGGCCACGTGATCTCTGGTAAGGGCATTGCTGTCAATCCTGAGAGAGTCAAAGCCGTTCTCGATTGGACTCCACCCGAAACGGTCAAACAAGTTAGGAGTTTCCTTGGTCTAGCCAGTTATTGTCGCCGCTTCGTTGAAAACTTCTCCAAAGTGGCGAAACCCCTCACGGAGCTTCTCAAGAAAGATAAAAGGTTTGAGTGGACCCCACAGTGCGAGCACAGTTTTTAGGAACTGAAAAGATGCCTGACTTCTGCGCACATACTCGTGCCACTGGATTTCACTAAAGACTTTGTTATCTATTGCGACGCTTCGCGTCAAGGACTAGGTTGCATTCTTATGCAGGATTGTCATGTGATTGCCTATGCATCTCGACAGTTGCATCCACATGAGGAGAATTATCCTACACATGATCTAGAGCTTGCAGCCATAGTCTATGCACTTAAGATTTGGCGACATTACCTTCTTGGTAGCCGTTGCGAAATCTACACTGACCATCAGAGTCTCAAGTATATCTTCACCCAACCGGATCTGAATCTCAGACAGAGACGTTGGTTGGAGTTGATCTCGGACTACGACTTAGGAATCACCTACACCCCAGGCAAAGCCAATGTCATGGCTGATGCTTTAATTCGTAAATCCTATTGCAACAACCTCATGTTGCAACAATGTCAACCACCCCTCCATGAGGAATTCTGTAAGCTTAACCTTCACATAGCTCCTCATGGTTTCCTTTCTACCTTGGTGGTGAAACCTACCCTTACAGATCAGATCATAGAGGCTCAGAAGCATGATATGGGAATTTCCCGAATCAAGAAGAATATTTTCAAGGGAGTTGTTGGCTGTTTCTCTATGGATGAACAAGGTGTTGTTTACTTTGGAAACCGTTTGGTGGTTCCCAAATGTCAACAGATGCAGCAACTGATCCTTAAGGAGGCCCATGAATCCCCTCTCACGATTCATCCCGGTAGTACAAAGATGTATGAGGACCTACCCCAGAGGTTCTGGTGGACTAGGATGAAGAGAGAAATCGCTCAGTATATTGCCAACTGTGACGTTTGTCGTCGCATTAAGGCAGAGCATTAGAGAACTACTGGCACCCTTCAACCTTTAGCTATTCCTGAGTGGAAATGGGACAAAGTTGGTATGGACTTCATCACCGGCTTTCCCAGGACCAAGAAAGGAAATAATGCTATCTTCGTAGTCATTGATCGTCTCTCCAAAGTGGCTCACTTCCTACCTGTTCGAGAGAGTATCACTGCTAGTCAGCTCGCTGACTTATATATCTCCCGAATAGTGTCACTCCATGGTGTTCCACTAGAGATCAATTCAGACCGTGGCAGTCTTTTCACCTCTCATTTCTGGGAAAGTTTCCAAACTGCCATGGGCACCCATCTTTCCTTCAGTACCGCTTTCCACCCTCAATCAAGTGGTCAGGTGGAAAGGGTCAACCAAATTCTCGAAGACATGCTTAGAGCTTGCGTTATCTCATTCGGTATAGATTGGGAGAAATGTCTTCCCTTTGCCGAGTTTGCTTATAAGAATAGCTACCAATCCAGTCTTAAGAAAGCACTGTCGGTGTCAAAACCGGCGGATCTCGGGTAGGGGGTCCCGAACTGTGCGTCAAGGCCGGATGGTACCAGGAGACAAGGGACAAGATGTTTTTTACCCAGGTTCGGGCCCTCTCGATGGAGGTAATACCCTACTCCTGCTTGATTAATATTGATGATATGGGTAGTACAAGAGTAGATCTACCACGAGATCAAGGAGGCTAAACCCTAGAAGCTAGCCTATGGTATGATTGTTGTATATGGAGTTGATTGCCTACGGACTACAACCCTCCGGTTTATATAGACACCGGATAGGGTTAGGGTTACATAGAGTCGGTTACAATGGTAGGAGATCTTGAATATCCGCATCGCCAAGCTTGCCTTCCACGCCAAGGAAAGTCCCATCCGGACACGGGACGAAGTCTTCAATCTTGTATCTTCATAGTCCAGGAGTCCGGCTGAAGGTATAGTCCGGCTACCCGAACACCCCCTAATCCAGGACTCCCTCAGTAGCCCCCAAACCAGGCTTCAATGACGATGAGTCCGGCGCGCAGATTGTTCGGAATTGCAAGGCGGGTTCCTCTCCAAATCTTGTGTACCTGTATGAATAATGTCCGATTTTTGTAATGTAGTGCTCCTCGGCTTCCACGCCCAATAATGGCCATCTTCCACGTGTTCAAACGAATGCGAAAAGCCGGGGTGTTTTTACATCCACACCCCTAGCCGTATAAACGAGCCGCCTATTTAACGGGATGGGGATTTAGGTCCAAACCACATCTTCTCCTTTCCGCGAGTTATCATCAGAGCACTTCCAGCAAAGGTCCATTCCAACATGACCAGCCTTCGCAGGTCCTCCCCTCGCCCCTCCGGTCCCAAACCCGGGGACTGGGAGAGTTGCACCATCCCGCATAGCAAGTTAGCGTCACTTCAGGCCAAGGGATTTCTCCCTCAGGCATACATGGTCCCGGTCCGAGCCGGTCTCGCCACCTATAATGGCGGAAAACAAGCGGAGAGCACCCCCAATCCTTCTAAAGGAGAGCGGGTGTGCCTTGTCCCCTATCTAATAAGGGGATTGGGATTTCCAATTCACCCATTTCTCCGCGGGCTTCTGGAGTTCTACGGCCTCCAGCTGCACAACCTCACGCCCGCCTCCGTATTGCATATTGCGGGTTTCGTCGCCCTTTGCGAGCTATTTTTAGGCGTTGAGGCTCATTTCGCGCTGTGGAAGAGGTTATTCTGCCTGGTGCCCCGTTCTAAAGAGGGTTCTATATACCAAGTGGGCGGAGCCGAAGTATGGCGCATCGCCGGGACCGGATACCTATCCGGAACCCCGAAGAAGGCATCCGAGGACTGGCCTTCGGAATGGTTTTATATGGATGACGTCCCGCTATCGGACCCTATCCGGGTCGGTCTCCCTGAGTTCAACAGTGCTCCATTGAAGAAACGCTTGAGCTAGCGTCCGCGGAGCTCTCAGAGAGAAAGCGACAGAGACGTCCTTTACCTGATGGGCCGGATAAGACTGTTGGCTCATTCCGGACTAACCATGATTGGAGTCATGGCCGCA
>NC_041384.1:564170973-564211350 GCF_002162155.2 Triticum dicoccoides | reverse complement strand
TTCAATATAGAGGCCACCCCATGTGGGATTTCAACGGGGAGGATGACGCCACCCGTTACGGTCGTAAGGGGCCGGCTTCAGCTGCCGCCCTAGTAAAGATCTTATCCTCTTTGTATAAGGGAGAAAAGGAGGAATTCCTCCGCGTCAACCCGTAGGCCGGATTTACTATGTACAATCCTCCAAGTTGGGTAAGTGAACAACTGCGCTTGCCCGTTTGTTTTGTACTCCCACGGTTAGATATGTAGTCTAACGACTTCAATGCAGGAACTGCGACAGGTGGTAAAGGATATAAACAGCCGCCCTCCACAACTCGAGGACCCAGAACGGTCCCTCGATGCGGACTTTGAAGAGGATCCGGACATATCGGTGGAGCTTATCGACGGGGTGTTCCATCAGCTAAGCAAGGACAATACCTTGGTAGCCATCATGGCTGATTACCCAGGGTTAATCCCGGCCTCCCAGGTGACAGAAACCGGAGTCTCATTCCCTTGAGAGAGATTCCACTCTCACGTATTCCGGTGTTTCTGACCGTGTTTTGCTGGGGAGATTTCCGAGGCAGGAGGCCGAACCCGCGGCGGCTAGCCAACGAGGGGCCGCAGGGCCCCGTGGGGCAAAAAGGAATGTAGTCCGGACTGAGATGCCAACGCAAAGGTATAGTGCACCCTCTGCTTCCCTGGTGTTATTCTATAAGGGCATATTAACGTTCGTGCTATCTTTAGAACGAAGAGACCTCGCCGGACTATATCCGGAGAGGTTGCCAATCGCGCCTCCACCAGCCAGGCTCCAACGTCTGGCCAGGAAGCAGAGGCGAGCACAAGGCGCGCACCGGACGCTCCTCCGACAGAGGATGCGGACAGGCTATCTGCCACAAATTCTGAAGTGGAGAGTGCCATGAACCACATGCGTCACCGGACAGTTCTACGCGACGCTTGTTTCTCCCAAGAGGCTTTAGATGCCTTTAATTTGGGAGATGCGTACCTCCGTGCCGCTCAAAATGGTTTAGCCAGAGCCACGAAGCAGTATGTAAAAGACATACGGGTAAGAAAATTTTGGTCAAATATATATATACCCGTAGCCCCCGAGACTTGAAATAGTTAGAGCAACTGATTTAAGGATCATTTAATATTCAGGTTCTTATAGAAAAGAATACTGTACTGTCCCAGGAGCTGGAAAAGTGCAAGGCCCAACTAGAGGCCGCACTAGCCACAGCAGGGGAGCCCAAAGAGACCCCCTCAGGTAAGATACACTTCGAAAGATTAGTATTGTGCGGTGTGGGTGCAAATCTGACAAATCATGTTGCAGATGGCGCCGGACTCGATCCGGAAAAGCAACAACTCTTACACCGGCTAAAGGCCGGTGAGAGTACGTTGACAAAGGTGAGGCGAGAGAAGAATTATCTTCAGGATGCCAACACCAGGTTGGACGTCGAACTTAAAGATGTTCGTGGCCAGCTGTCGGACTCCACGAAGGAGAATCAGCGGCTTCGACGCGGCATATTTAGTAAGTGCTTGAACGAACTTTGAAAAAAGAGTTCGGCGAGGAAGTCGACTAACAGAGTAATGTCTGTAGGTATGCTTACAGGTCGTCCTGCAGAGGAGATGCCCGGTTCTACGGGTGACCTTCTTCCCGAACTCATGCAACTGCACGAGCGAATTCGGCAGGCGATGCGAGGTGTTGCCCAAGCCTTATGGCCTGCCCACTCCATGCCCGAGGGCCTTGGAGAGCTTGCGGAGAAGCTGAAGGGAGCTCGGTGGCGCTTCCGGTTGTGGAAGATATCGGCCTGCCGACAAGGCGCTAGGGAAGCCTGGGCCATGGTGAAGACCCGTTTTACGAAGTCTGACCCAAACCACATGGCCGAGGTCGGACCAGTGGGGCCTGACGGGAAGGAGATCCCTGTGAGCTTAGTATACGGCCAAGTAGAGTTGGCCGCGAAGTATTCCCAGCAGGACTGTAAATTAGACAGCCTGTTAGATGGTATAGAAGAGGAATACAATCAGTCAGAATGACTATGTAATTTTGAATTGACATGTGTAATGCCTTCTAGCCGGATTGTAGATCGTTTGTCGTTGCCGACCTTTTCGCTTCAACCTCGGGACCTGACGGTCCGGAGTGTGTCCGAATACCATAGCGGTTATATAAGAACCGTGGTATGCGTGGAGACCAGGCGTAGGGGTCATTAGTGCTTTATCAGACAAGTGCCCAACTAGTTATATTATATTACATGGTTAGTAAGAAACATCTTCCAGAGAGAATAGTTCCGTTAGGGGTTCCTTTTGCTGGGAGGCATGCCCTAAAGTGCATGTCCGGACTGCGTAAAAAGACGTGGAAAAAAGCATTTGGGGGCGCATAGAATGAGTAAAAAGATCATCTTTTATCTCACCGACCGAATATTCCCTTAAGAACTCTAGCTTTCGGCTTCACCCAGTCTGAGGTACACATCCGGCTGATCCGGCAGTAACAATCGCAGAGGTGCTCCCTTTACCGCCTAGCCGAACAATCGGGAACATAGGGGTAAGCACAGGAGCCAGGCAACCCAGCTTGGCCAAAACTTAAGTCATATCGATGCATATAATGGTGAAAAAAGGGTACATGCGGAAGTTTGACGCATGTGTTGAGCGTGAAGCCCGTATAAATAAGCTTCTGTTAAAGAAGCCCCCAGGTTTAATGAGCGCGAGTGGCGCGTCACTAGATGAGCCTTTAAGGGCTATAAAAGAAAAGAGGGGAAGGAGAGAAATGTAAGACAGAAAAATGCAAAAAATGGACAGAGGAAGGAGACGAACACAGAGTCCGGCGCTAGGCATAGAATCTTCGGAGACGGGTGGCTTTCCACGGGTTCGGCTCGAGTCGGTTATCCGACGCATCTCGCAGGTGGTACACCCCGCTAGTCAGGACTTGGTCGATTATGAATGGACCTTCCCACTTGGGCTTGAGTTTGTCCTTTTTCTTATCCGGCAGGTGTAGAACTAGTTCGCCAACATTGTAATTTTTGGCCCGTACTTCTCTGCTTTGATATCTTCGGGCCTGCTGTTGATAAAATGCGGAACGGGCTTTTGCCACGTCACGCTCCTCCTCCAGGGCGTCCAAGTTGTCCTGCCGATCGAGCTCGGCTTCTCTTTCTTCGTACATGTGCACTCTAGGTGAGTCATGAATTATGTCGCAGGGCAGAACTGCCTCTGCGCCGTACACCATAAAAAATGGTGTGTATCCGGTGGTGCGATTTGGCGTGGTCCGCAGCCCCCATAGCACGGAGTCGAGCTCCTCTACCCAATGCGTGTTAGATTCCTTGAGGGACCGCACCAGTCTGGGTTTAATGCCGCTCATGATAAGACCATTTGCACGTTCGACCTGGCCGTTGGTTTGTGGGTGATAGACGGAAGCATAATCGAGCTTGATGCCCATGTTTTTGCACCAGAGTTTTACCTCGTCGGCGGTAAAGTTTGTACCGTTATCGGTTATGATGCTGTGGGGGACGCCATAACGGTGTACAACCCCGGATATGAAGTCTATCACAGGTCCGGATTCGGCCGTTTTAACAGGCTTGGCTTCTATCCATTTGGTGAATTTATCCACCATGACCAGTAAGTATTTTTTCCTATCGGTCCCACCTTTAAGGGGTCCAACCATGTCAAGCCCCCAGACCGCAAAAGGCCAGGTGATGGGTATAGTTTGGAGTGCGGTGGGTGGCATATGGCTTTGGTTGGCAAAAAGTTGGCAACCAGCGCATCGTTGGACTAGGTCCTGAGCGTCTGCCCGGGCCGTCGGCCAATAAAAGCCTGTACGAAAAGAATTGCTAACAAGGGACCGAGCAGCGGCGTGGTGACCACCGAGTCCGGCATGAATTTCAGCCAGAAGGTTCCGCCCTTCCTCTTCGGAGATGCAGCTTTGAAGGACTCCGGTAGTGCTTTTCTTATAAAGCTCTCCCTCATGGACTCTATAGGCTTTAGATCGCCGCACTATGCAGCGGGCCTCGTTTTGTCCTCCGGGAGTTCCTGCCTAGTAAGGTAGGCTAGGAATGGTTCTGTCCACGGGGCGATGACCGCCATTATTACGTGGGCTGAAGGTGTAATTTCATTGGCAGAGCCTCCAATTGTGTCAGATTGTTCGGCGTCGAGTGGTGCGGCTGGGTCCGGGCTGTTATTTGCAGGTTCCCCCTCCCATGCTACGGATGGCTTGAACAATCTTTCCAAAAAGATGTTGGGGGGACTGCATCGCGTCTTGCTCCGATGCGTGCCAGGACGTCCGCTGCTTGATTGTTTTCTCGGGCTATATGGTGAAACTCCAGCCCTTCGAACCGAGCTGGCATTTTTAGGACGGCGTTGCGGTAAGCTGCCATTTTTGGGTCCTTGGCGTCGAAGTCTCCATTTATTTGGGATATCGCGAGGTTTGAATCCCCGCATACCTCTAGGCGCTGGATACCCATGGATACTGCTATCCAGAGACCATGTAGGAGGGCCTCATATTCGTCTGCATTGTTGGAATCCGAGTACATGATCTGGAGCACATATTGGACAATGTCTCCTATGGGGGACGTCAGGACGACGCCAGCCCCCAGTCCGGCCAACATTTTGGAGCCGTCGAAATGCATAATCCAGTATGAATATGTGTCATACTCTTTAGGGAGCTCGGCCTCCGTCCATTCTGCGACAAAGTCGGCCAAAACTTGCGATTTAATAGCTCACCGTGGCTTATAGGTTATATCGAACGGGAGAAGCTCGATGGCCCATTTTGCAATCCGGCCCGTTGCATCGTGGTTGTTGATAATATCGTTGAGTGGTACTTCCGAGGCTACTGTTATGGAACACTCTTGAAAGTAGTGTCGTAGCTTCCGGGATGCCATGAATACCGCGTATGCAATCTTTTGATAATGCAGGTACCGTGATTTGCATGGAGTGAGGACGATGGATACGTAGTAGACCGGCCTTTGAAGGGGGAATTTGTGTCCATCCGTTTCCCGCTCGACAACGGTACTGCGCTGACAACTTGATGTGTTGCTGCAATGTACAATAACATTGGTTCGCCGGTGTTCGACGCGGCTAGGACTGGGTTTGTTGCCAATATGGCTTTTATTTCATCAAGTCCGGCCGTGGCGGCCTCCGTCCACTCGAAGTGTTCGGTGCGCCGAAGGAGGCGATAGAGGGGTAGTGCCTTTTCTCCCAAGCGGGAGATGAAGCGGCTTAAAGCCGCCACGCATCCGGTTAATTTTTGTATTTGTTTGAGGTCCTTTGGGATATCCAATTGTGATAAAGCTCGGATCTTGGCTGGATTTGCTTCAATTCCTCTACCGGATACAATGAAGCCCAAGAGCTTTCCGGCTGGAACGCCGAAGACGCATTTTTCCGGGTTGAGCTTGATGTCATATTTTCGGAGGTTATCGAATGTAAGCCTCAAGTCGTCTACTAGAGATTCGACATGTCTTGATTTGACGACCACATCATCCACATATGCCTCCACTATTTTGTCGATCTGATTTGCCAGACATGTCTGGATCATGCGCTGATATGTTGCGCCGGCGTTTTTTAGCCCGAAGGGCATTGTGTTGAAGCAGAATGGGTCGTATGGTGTGATGAATGCTGTTGCAGCTTGGTCTGATTCTGCCATCTTGATTTGATGGTAACCGGAGTATGCGTTGAGGAAACACAACAAATCGTGTCCTGTGGTGGCATCGATAATTTGGTCGATGCGGGGGAGGGGGAAGGGATCCTTTGGGCAAGCCTTGTTAAGGTCTTTAAAGTCGACACACAGGCGCCAGGATTTGTCCTTCTTTGGTACCATCACCAGGTTTGCTAGCCAGTCCGGATGTTTTATGTCTCTGATGAATCCGGCCTCCAATAGCTTGGCTAGCTCCTCTCCCATAGCCTGTCTCTTGGGTTCGGAAAAACGCCGAAGGGCTTGTTTGACAGGTTTAAATCCTTTTAGGATATTTAAGCTGTGTTCGGCCAGCCTGCGTGGGATCCCTGGCATGTCTGAAGGGTGCCAGGCGAAGATGTCCCAGTTCTCTCGTAAGAACTCTCGTAGTGCGGCGTCTGCATCAGGGTTCAGTCATGCCCCTATTGAAGCTGTTTTATTGGGGTCCGTTGGATGGACCTGGAATTTGACTATTTCGTCGGCTGGCTTGAAGGATGTGGATTTGGATCTCTTATCGAGTATCACATCATCCTTGTTAACCGTGGAGCGCAGGGCAGTCAGTTCCTCGGCCACTAAGGCTTTGGATAGCGCCTCAAGGGCTAATGCGGCCATCTTCTTTTCGGCGCGGAGTGCTATGTCCGGATCACTAGCTAGAGTGATAATTCCATTCGGCCCGGGCATCTTAAGCTTCATGTACCCGTAATGGGGTATTGCTTGGAAGATTGTGAATGCTTCTCGCCCTAGTAAAGCGTTATATCCGCTCTTAAACGGGGCCACCTGAAACATGACTTCTTCGGACCTGTAATTATCCGGCGTGCCGAACACCACATCTAGTGTGATTTTTCCTGTGCAGCGCGCTTCCCGACTAAGGATTATTCCTCTAAAGGTTGTGCTGCTTTGCTCGATGCGGTTCCAGTCTATTTCCATTTTTGAAGGGTTTCCTCATAAATGAGGTTCAGCCCGCTGCCTCCATCCATGAGCACCTTGGTGAGGCAAAAGCCGTCCACTATGGGACTGAGGACCAATGCGGCTGGTGTTCGGGCTGTTCGGAATCTAGGTTCATCACTTGCGTTGAAGGTAATAGCAGTGTCGCTCCATGGATTTATTGTTGCAACTTGATAGACTTCGGCGAGGCTGCGGAGTGTTCTTTTTCGCATATTGTTTGATGCAAAAGTCTCAAAGACTGTGAGAACGGTACTGGTGTCCTCGGGCTGGCTTTCTGCGGCCTCCAGAATTAAGAGGTCCTTGCCAATTTTAGCCACCTGCCGGAGTATCCAACATGCTCTAAGGTTGTGAGTTGGTGTGGCGTCCTCTGTACTGTGAATTATACAGGGTCCATCAAGCCACCTTTCCAGTACGGTTCCATGCCATGTAGAGGGTTTTGGTTTTTTGGTGTTTATCCCGGGTGTCCTATGATGATGCCCCCTCTTAGTTCGGACGGGATTACTATTCAAGGCCGTATCATCCCAAAACTTTATTTCGGTATTCCAGGCGCTTTCCATCGCATAGTATTTTTGTACTATGGACGCCAAGTCAGCGAAGCGTGTAATATCACGACAACTTACGGCGTTAAGGATTCCCTCGTCCGTGCAATTACTGCAGAAAATTGAGATTGCGTCTCCCTCGCGGCAATCCTTTATCCTGTTCATAACCAGGAGGAATCTGGCCCAGTAATGATGTACTGTTTCCTCGGGCCTCTGCCTGATTTGGGAGAGATCGCTTATATTCGGGTGGGCAGGTGTCGTTGAATCTGAAACCTCACCCAATCCAAGATTCGGAGGCCGAAGAGTTTCCGAACTCTGAAGTTCGGATTCTTGGATGTTGTCCAATGAATCTAGCCCGTTGCCTGATCCTAAGCTCGGGTCTTGAGTTACATCCTCCTCTCCGCGGGTATCCGGCTTGGAGGAGTCGAGAATTCCGACGTAGCTAGTCCTTAAAATAGATGAAGGGTCGCCGCACTGCGCCTCTACCACGGCAACGTGGTGGGTGACTTGGGGAGAGTTAATTTCTCTTAGATCGGGTTTAAGCCCAACTTGGTCGTAATTCGTAGCGACCCCCAGGGCGGCGATGCGATTCAAGAGTTCGTTTACGGAAGAGAGCTCCATTGGATCTAGCTGCTCGACGAGCTCCGAGCTGACGTGTAGGTTGCTTTTGATGACCCGAGAGGTCACCGTCGGTGCAACAGCCGAACAGGCGGTCGTGAGAAAACCACCTAGCCGGAGGGTTTGGCCGACAGCCAAGGCTCCCTTAGCAACAGCGCCGTCTTTAAAGACGGGAGGAGGCATCCTTCCTGATTGTGACGGCACAGAGGAACTCTCAATGAAAGCACCAATGTCGGTGTCAAAACCGGCGGATATCGGGTAGGGGGTCCCGAACTGTGCGTCAAGGCCGGATGGTAATAGGAGACAAGGGACAAGATGTTTTTTACCCAGGTTCGGGCCCTCTCGATGGAGGTAATACCCTACTCCTGCTTGATTAATATTGATGATATGGGTAGTACAAGAGTAGATCTACCACGAGATCAAGGAGGCTAAACCCTAGAAGCTAGCCTATGGTATGATTGCTGTATATGGAGTTGATTGCCTACGGACTACAACCCTCCGGTTTATATAGACACCGGATAGGGTTAGGGTTACATAGAGTTGGTTACAATGGTAGGAGATCTTGAATATCCGCATCGCCAAGCCTGCCTTCCACGCCAAGGAAAGTCCCATCCGGACACGGGACGAAGTCTTCAATCTTGTATCTTCATAGTCCAGGAGTCCGGCTGAAGGTATAGTCCGGCTACCCGAACACCCCCTAATCCAGGACTCCCTCAAGCACCCTTCGAGATTCTGTATGGACGAAGATGTCGAACACCTTTTAACTGGTCAGAAACCGGTGAAAGACAATTCTTTGGACCAGATATGATCCAGGAGGCAGAAGAGCAAGTTCGCATCATTCGTGAGAATTTGAAAACAGCCCAATCTCGTCAAAAGAGCCAGTATGACCGTCGTCATAAGGAAGTGGCTTATGAAGTTGGCGACAAGGCTTACCGTCGGGTTACTCCTTTGAAGGGTACCCATCGTTTCGGTATCAAGGGCAAGTTGGCTCCTCGCTACATTGGTCCTTTTCGCATTCTCGCTAAACGAGGAGAGGTTGCCTACCAGTTGGAACTACCCCCACATCTTTCTCGAGTTCATGATGTCTTCCATGTCTCTCAACTCAGGCGTTGCTTCTCGGATCCCATCCGCGGAGTGGACCACGAAATGCTTGATCTCCAAGATAACCTTACTTATCGAGAGTACCCCGTTTGCATTCTGGATCAAGCAGAGCGTGTCACTCGATGTCATAACATCAAGTTTCTCCAGGTTCAATGGTCTCATCATGCCGCGAGAGAAGCTACTTGGGAGCAATAAGATCATCTTCGACTTGAGTACCCCGCTTTATTTCCGCCAACTCCTGAATCTTGGGGCGAGATTTTCTCGAGTGGGGGCGAGTTGTCACATCCCTAGTTCTGGTATGGTCCTAGGCTTGCTTTGTGCATCATGTTTAAATTTTCAAATGAAAATGAAATGGGGATGTTTCAAACCCTAGCACCAAAGCAAATTCAAATAGGTTCAAATTAAAATTGGAATTTCAATAAACCCAAAATGCTCTTTAAAAATGTTCATGGTCTTTTGAAAATGTTGCAAACAACAACCAGAGGTGATGCACATTTTTGCTACACATTTTGGATTTTTGAATCAATGCATAAATATTTGATTTGGAGCTGTTTAAATTATATAAATATTTTAATAGCTCCAAAAATGTTGGGAATTGGTGAGGGCCTCTAGAATATTATATCTAGATGCCACAATTATTTTCAGCATTTATGGAAATGTTTTAACATTTCTTTTAGATACAAAACAAATGTCTGAAAATAGAAAACAAAAACAAAATAAAAGAGAGAAAGGGAATCGTACCTGGCCTCACCTGGCGGCCCACCTGCTCTGGCCCAACAAGCCGGTCCAGCTGACTGGCCACGCCAGTCATCTCCCTCCTCGCGCCAGAAGGCAGGGGCGCGTGCTCGCCGCACGCCGGCCACGCGCCGGCCACCTCCTGCCTCCCTGCATGTCTCCCTGTCGCCCTGAGGACGCCACGCGATCCCCCGACTCTCGCTCGCTCTCTCTTGTCCCCATCCTCTCCCCTGGCTCTCTCCCTTGCGTCATCGAACGCAGCCGCCGCCGCCGCTCACCGTTGCCGCACCCAGAGCCTCCCCCTCGACCCCTCGACGTGCCCAGTAGCTCCGCTACCTCATTCTCGACCTCCTCGCCAAGCCAAGCGACGTCGGACACCGTCAGACGCCCTCACCACCGTCTTCTTCAACCTCGGGCCACCAAGATCGCCGGCGACCGTGCGCCCGCTCCGACGCTTCCCCGAGCTCGCTGAGGCCACCGAACGAACCGCTATGAGCTCCTGCGTGGATCCCCTCCTTCCTCCCCTTCGATTTCGAGCCGTAGACGTCGCCCCCTTGACGACCGAAGCCGCCGCCGCTTGAGCTCGTCGTCGACGCAGCTCCGGCGACCAAATGGTCACCCCGGCGAGTCCAACTTGCTCCCCGCAACGCGTAGGGCCCCGCCAGACCTTCGCCTTGCTCGTTAGCACACCGCAGCACTAACCCGCACCAGCCCCAAACTTCGGCAGCCGCCGCGAGCTCCATTCCGGTGAGCTCCGGCCTCCCCAGCTCATCCCACATGCTCCACTAGATGCGGACGACGACGGGCTACGCCCCGGTGGTCCCCGCGCGCTCTTCCGCCGCCTGTAGCGCATTCCGGCGAAGCACCGCCGCGCGGTTTGGTCGTCGCCGGCCGAACTCTGGCGAGGCTGACGTGGCGGCTTAATTAGCGCTAATCCCCACCATTAGCCACCCCACCAGCCGCTGATAGTGGGCCCCAGAGCCAAGTCAACCCTGGTCAGTGCGGGTTTGACCCGAGGTTAACCCCAGTGTCACTGACGTGTGGTTCCCACACGTCAGGTTTGACCTGGTCAGCCCTGCTGATGCCTCTGTGACGTCACGCTGACGCAATAAACTATTTTCTGGATTTAAAATAAATTAGGAAATTTCAGAAAATAGTTAAAACTTCTAAAATTCATAGAAATTAAACCGTAGCTCAGAATGAAATAAATTATATATGAAAAATCATAAGAAAAATGAAAGGAATCCATTTATGCTAGTTTCACGCATGAAAAACCAACCTATACTTGCTGTATAAGTGAAAACGTAATAATGGCATGTTATATATTTAATTTGGGGTTTGCATATGAACCCTTGCTTCATATGGACTTCAACCAAATTGATGCTAGATGCATTAGGGCAAATCATAGCATCTTTGAAATGTCATCTTCATGCATCATATTATTGCATATGGTTGTTTATTGATTGCCGGCACCGTCCCCTCTCGATAGGTTCTACTCCGGAAGGTGTCTCGAGTACCTGTCTGAGGAGCAGTGCTTCTTCGTGGATCTATCAGGCAAGCAAACCCCCTTGAGCATCTCGATAAATCCCACTCTCTCGCTCCTGCTCCTTTTACTGCATTAGGACAACAACGATTCAGACTGGTACTTTCTGCTGCGGTAGCTGAACCCATTCCTCTGCATGACCTGTCATTGCCACAATAAATAGTTGAAACCCACTAGCATGAGTAGGAGTTTCTTGAGCCTTGATGTGCCTGCTCATCCATGCTTGTTTTTCTTTATGCCAGCTATGCTTAGAGTTGTGTCAGGTCTGATTCATCGAGAATGAATCGGAGTGGTGAACATGTCCTACCGGTAAAGGCCAAGTGTGTGAACACGTTTTGGTAAAGGTAGCGACAAGAGGCCATGTAGGAGTACATGGTGGGTTGTCTCATTGGAACCATCCTTAAACACTGAGTTCTGTGTATGTTATCCAAGTCCAGTTACTACCACACATTGGGTTCCGGTTATCCGGCCCCTCTTGGCTTATTAATCCGCTTGATCTCTGTCTAGGAGTTGCAACTAGTTTCTGGGGTTTGTAGGTAGTGCTACTTGTCTACCAGGTGGTGTCCGACGGGACGGGCTTGGGACAGACTAGGCACCGTGGCACTGTGTACCAAGTGGCACCCGGATGGTGGGCTTGGGAACCCTGCACACATCGTTTGGGGCCGTGAGCGACACCCCGGCCGGATCTCCTTGCGGATGGAACCCGAATAGGCGATAAACCTGGACGAGAGACTTGTGTGGTTAGTCAGGTCGTGGCCGACACCCTTGCTCGGCTTCCGCTTGAAGGTTGCCGAGGTACATGACGTGTACGGGGCTATAAGTGGCGAGAGCGTGTGTGAAGAAGTACACCCCTGCAGGGTCAATATTATCTATTCGAATAGCCGTTTTCCTCGGATATGGAAACTTGGAGGACTTATGTAGTACATAGACAACTTGAAGTGGATACTCTAAAATCCGCAAGATAAGCGTGAGTGCTATGGATGGCCTTCTCGTAGGGAGACGGGAACGGATCCATAGTGGAGTATTGATATGGTGAATATGTGGACTCGTGTGCGTCTTCTCACCTCAAAGAAGTTTCTGATACTCGTAGTATAGGCTAGCCACTGAGTCAAAGATGGCTTGCTGCTGTTAACTCCACCACCCCCTTTGTTGATAATGTTGCATATGTAGATAGTTCTGATGTAAGACTTGTTGAGTACCTTTGTACTCACGTTTGCTTATTTATGTTTTGCAGTTGGTTACGCTAGTGACTTCGATGTGTAGCTTGTATCCCAGCTACGATCTTGTACCCTTGGGAGGGTCGTGTATAGTCAGGCTTCTTAGTCTTTTCCTTTTGTAGTTGTCTGTACTCAGACATGTAATGCTTCTGTTGCTTGTATGCTCTGAATGATGGGTTATGAGACCCCTGTTTGTATTGATGCTATGTGGCGGCCTTTATCTATATGAGTTTGAGTTATGTTGTGATGCCATGTTGTACAACACATACTTGCATGTTATGCGTACGTGTAACGTGTATTGCTATGTGTGGGATCTGTCAACCTAGTTGTTTACCTCTGGTAGCCTCTCTTATGGGGAAATGTAGTCTTGTGCTTCCATGTGCCATAGTAGTTCGCTACAGCCCGGTTCACCGGAGTCCTGCTAGCCCAGCACTACTGCTCCGGAACACTTGACTGGCCGGCATGTGATTCACTTCGTTCCTATGTCTGTCCCTTCGGAGAAATGTCACGCAGTAACATCCAGAGTCCTGCCTAGCCTGCTATAGCCCGGGTTCCCGGAGTCCTGTTAGCCCAGTGCTACAGCCCGGATTCATACGCTGTTGACAGACATGCTCGAGGTTGATTCATGTATGCCTGTCCCCGTAAGTTAGTGCTACTTCGGGTTCACGACTAGTCATGTCGGCCCGGGTTCTCTGTCATATAGATGCTAGAGACACTATCATATACGTGAGCCAAAAGGCGCAAACGGTCCCAGGCCAGGTAAGGTGGCACCCATGGGAATACCGTGCGTGAGGCCGCAAAGTGATACGAAGTGTTACATGCTAGATCGGTGTGACCTAGGATCGGGGTCCCGACACTTGATACACCACCACTGCCTAAGGTGGTAGAGGTAAATTCTCTAATGAAATTTAATGATAATCATAATCCTCACAATATGCACCCTAGCCAATGCCTTTATGAGTTTTAGAATTATATTAGAAAACAAGATCACTTCAATGCAAATGTTATAAAGCAATTGAAATATAATTCTGATATGATTGCTCGCTTGAGTGACTTGTTATTTAGAATCTCAAATGATGTTAGAGGTGTGGGGAAGCATGCTTATATGGTACAAACCCAGTTAGAACAAGTTGCTAAATCTCAAAGAGAATTGCTAGATGAAATGAATAACCTCATACATGACTTTGTTGTTAGAGTTGCAACTAGAGGAGGTAAAATGACTCAGGAACCACTTTATCCTGAGGGACACCCAAAAAGAATTGAACATGATTCACAAAGGAACAACACCACTGCACCTAGTCCTCCTAAAAAGAAAAAGAAACAGAAAAATGATAGGACTTTGCATGCTTCTAGTGAACCTGAAGTAGAAAAACCTCCTGATAATGATAATGATGTCTCTATTTCTGATGCTGAAACTCAATCTCGTAACTAACATTCACCTACCGATAATGAAAAAGATAATGCTGATGTTCATGAAGATACTCAACCAAACAATGAAAAAGAACCAGACAATGATGTTGAGATAGAACCACCTGTTGATCTTGATAACCCACAACCTAAGAATAAAAGATATGATAAAAGAGACTTCATTGCTAGAAACACGATAAAGAAAGAGCACAGTGGGTTCAAAAACCTATGCCTTTTCCACCCAAGTCAACTAAAAAGAAAGATGATGAAGAATTTGAATGCTTTGCTGAAATGATGAGGCCAGTCTTTTTGCGTACTCGCTTGACTGATATCTTGAAAATGCCTCCTTATGCAAAGTACATGAAAGACATCATCACTAATAAGAGAAAAATACCGGAAGCTGAAATCTCCACCATGCTTGCTAATTATACTTTTAGGGATGGAGTACCTAAAAAACTTGGAGACCCTGGAATACCAACTATACCTTGCTCCATCAAAAAGAATTATGTGAAAGCTGCTTTGTGTGATTTAGGAGCTGGTGTTAGTGTTATGCCTTTCTCTTTATATAAAAGACTTGATTTGAATAAACGCACACCTACTAAAATATCTTTGCAAATGACTGACAAATCAACTGCCATACCTATCGGTATCTGTGATGATGTGCCCGTTGTTGTTGCTAATGTTACTATTTTGAGTGACTTTGTTATACTTGAGATGCCCGAGGACGACAACATGTCGATTATCCTTGGTAGACCCTTCTTGAATACTGTAGGGGCTGTTATTGATTGCAATAAAAGCAAGGTCACTTTTCATATCAATGGTAATGAGAATACGATGCACTTCCTGAAGAAACAATTCCAAGTGAATGGTATTAATGTTATTGAAAAATCTTCGACAATCACTATTGGAAGTTTTCAAATACCTCTACCTACTGTCAAAAAGAAATATGGAATGCTTACTTTTGGGGATATTCACATCCCCGTTGAGGTAACTTAGTGATTTACGAAAGTTCTACGGTTTCGTGCTAATCGAAAGTGGTTGTTAATAAGACCTGATCAACCTTATTAATGGATCATTTTTTAGCGGTATGAAGTTGATGAATTTAGTAAGCACTACCTTCTATCCCTACCTTTTGTTTTCGGTTTTTAATAGTTAAATAATATAAAATGCCATGTTATGTCTGTTTTCTGAATTTCCCGTGCAATAAAAAATGACCCAAAAATAAAAGTTCTCAGAATGCTCTGAAAATTTAATATGATTTTTTTCTGAATATTTAAGAATTTCTGGTGCAAATAATATCATAGGGAGGTGCACCAGGTGGGCACAACCCACCTGGGCGCGCCAGGACCCCCAGGTGCGTCCTGGTGGGTTGTGGTCCCCACGTGGGCCCCCTCACTTATCTCTTCACACCACATCATCACCTACCTCCAGAAAACATTCTCCATTGCTCTCTCTTTCATGTTCTTGCACTCAAACCTGCGGATTTTGCTCTCTTTGCTCAAAGCTCCATTTCCGAAATTGTTTCGGGGGATTGTTGCTTGGTATGTGACCCCACTATTTATCCAATTATTTTTTGTTTTAGTGGTTTATATTTTGAATAATTAGCTACTCTTGGTGCTGCTATGATGAGCTTGCATGTTGAATTCTTAGAGTTCTAAGTAGTTAGAATGCTTGATAAGGCCCCTATGTATCCCTATGCGTAGTTGCTATGAATTCAATAAAGTTTTGTTGACAAATTATTTGTCACCCAAAATTTTTTAGAAAATTTTACGCGAACAAGATGAACCTATTTGGAAGGAGTTCTTCGAGGAGGAGATCCTCGGGGGCATCTTCTAGTGACAGCTCCGCTAGCCGGTCTTATGTTGAACCAAGTGAAAGTTCCACACGAGATGCCGCCACCAAAACATGCTTATGGCCTTGCAATGACTATATGGTGCATGTGGGCATTAAAGAGGAATTTGATCAATATTTTCACAATGCCAGTTTCGGTCCCTACATTTCAGGTAAGTGCGAACAACACCACATTCTCACTGAATCGTTTGTCAAAGGATTTAAATTCCATCCCCGTGAGTCTAGGGTGTCGTTTATGCTTTATGATAATCCATTTACCATCTCACTAGAGAATTTTGCTTACCACTGCAAACTCCCATTTTGGGGTTCGCTTGACGAACCGCCAAGGGATGAATACCAATCATTTTTGACTAGCCTTTGCTACGTGAGACGAGGGGAGTGACAAAAGGTAGAATAAAGAGCATTCATTTCCCCGCAATTCAGTACTTTGCATTATTTAATGGGAAATGTATAGTAGGCAAGCAAGACTGTAGTACACTTTGTGCTCCAGACTTGAGCCTCATATGCACTGCTCTAACCGGTGATAGGAGTTATAACCTAGGAGCAATTGTTGCACGCAAACTTCAGCATAATGCTAATAGTGGCTATTTCTATGGTGGAATATACGCCACGCGTTTATCACGAGGCTGGTTGCTTCACCTTTTCCCTTTGACCCTATTCTACCCATGCAGTATTTAGATTTTGATGTTTTGAAGACTCATAAGATCCTCACAGGAAAAGTCCATACTTTCACTTACAATTTGCTATTTAACCAAAAATCTATTGTGCACACATATTTGCCTGCGCCTGCTCTTTTTGACTATCACAACAAAGGAAGATACTTTGTTCTTGAGAGAGAGGCCCGAGCTCACAACACATCAGTGGAGCCAGCACGACAGGGTGAGGCATCCGCACAGAGAGCCTCCGTGAGCTACCACGCCAACTACTATCCAGATTACTGACCGATTACCAAGTTAGGCCAAAAGCCTAAGCTTGGGGGAGTACGTGTTTTTCACCGACATTACATTCATGTTCACACATTTCATTCCATTTGTCGGTGTTCACACTTTTTCATTGTATTATCCATGTTTATTTTCTTGTTTTCTTCTTGTGTGTTCGAAAAACTTGAGAAAATCCAAAAAAATTTCCTGCTTCTTTTTAATTTTCTTTCTAGAGTAGTTAACTGTAGCACTAAAAAGAAAACCCAAAAAGATTCCGTTGTTCTTCTTTTGCCTGCTGGGAGCTTTCCCGTGTAAATAGTTTTTCTTGTTTTTGCTTTTCCCTTTGATTTGCTTGTTCAAGAAAAACAAAAACTCCAAAAATATTTCGGTGTGTTTCTCTGAATTCCTTTTCTTTTTATTTGAGTCGTACCAAGGAGAAGACCATGATGAAAATGTTGAGTGGCTCTCATATGAATAACTGTTGATCTAATAAAGAGCCCATTTTACCTTGTCTTCTCCTGTTGAATAAAATGTCTTGCAGATTCCAGCTTAGTCCACGACATTCTTGCACTATTATTATTTTCATATTGTTCGATCTTGCAAATGAAAGGCAATAATGATGATATTCGATGAACTGGCCGTGGCAGAGAGAAACGGGTATGAACTCGACTTGTTCTGTTTGTGTAAATATGTTTAACCTAGTATCCATGATTCAGCCCATTATGATTAAACATGTTTGCAATGACAATTAGAGATTATAGTTTCTCATGCCATGCATAAGTAGCTAGGAGTGGATAATGATTTATCTTGGATGTCAACATTGCGTTAAAATGATTGTGAAGTAGTATGATGATATGGTATCCTCCTCTAAATGTTCGAGTGGCTTGACTTGGCACATGTTCATGCATGTAGTTGAATGGAAACCGACATAGCCTCTATGATACTTATATTCATGGTGTCCATATCCTACTCATGCTAGTGTCCAATGTTACTTATGCATAATGCATGTTCATGACCGTTGTTGCTCCCTAGCTGGCCGCTTCTCAACCTAATTGCTAGCCTTCGCCTGTACTAAGTGGGGATTCTACTTATACATCAAAAACCTTGAGCCCAAAGTTATTCCAGATGAGTCCACCATACCTACCTATATGCGGTATTACCCTGCCGTCCTAAGTAAATTTGCATGTGCCACCTCTAAAAAACTTCAAATAAATATCCTTTTTGTGTGCCTGGATCGTTCATGGAATGACAGGAGGTGGTCGGTATCTTCCATGCTAAGCAGGTTATTCTCAGGTCGAGTGTTTATTCACTCGCCATCGCACGAGAAAAGGGCGGTAATAGGGATGCCCAGTCCCAAACTGCAAAAATAAAAGAGCTTACAAATAATCAAACAAAAACTCCCAATGGAGTCAAAACCATTACTTTATCGCTTGGGAACCGCCACTAGCGTGTTTAGCATGGAAGATATTGATAACTGATGGTCGTAAAGTAAATGAGAAGGGTGCATGTCTCAAAATATCATTTACCTCTGTTTTAAAAACTTGAGATCTGACACCTCTGCAAATCACTGCTTCCCTCTGCAAAGGGACTATCTATTTACTTTTATGTTGTGTCATCACCTTCTAAAATAAGCGCCAGAACCTGAGAGCACTGCTGTCATGTTGATGCATTGTGTGTAGCTAACGTTGGGTGCATCATGACTGGATCTTTTCGACCATGAATTACAATGTTTAGTCGCCGCTTGAACTTTGGAGGTGCTCTGCATTTATGTTTTGCGGTCTCAGAAAGGGCTAGCGAGATACCATTATTGTCATATTATATCATGGTCGTTTTGACAACGTGTTGCTGTTTGAGATGTCTTATTATTGCTCGCTAGCTGATTATGTCATTGGTATGAGTTAATATAATTTTTATGAGTTATTATCGGCATGGTTAGTTATAATATTGGCTGAAAACCTAGGTGCTATTTAAGTTTATTTATGCAAACAAGATTAAAAGAGTTCGTAAGATTTTTTTCTTTTTCACTTTCAGTTTATCAACTGAATTGCTTGAGGACAAGCAAAGGTTTAAGCTTGGGGGAGTTGATACGTCTCCTACATGTCTACTTTTCCTAACGCTTTTCCTCTTGTTTTGGAGTCCAATTTGCATGATTTGAATGAATCCAACCCCGGACTGATGCTGTTTTCAACAGAACTACCATGGTGTTGTTTTTGTTTAGAAATAAAAGTTCTCAGAATGGAACGAAACTTTGCAAGGAATTTTTATAACAAATAAGAGAATTTCTGGAGCCAAAACCTACTGGAGGGGGGCACCTGGGTGGGCACAACCCACCAGGGCGCGCCCCCCTCACCAGGCACGCCCAGGTGGGTTGTCCCCACCTAGTGGCCCCGCAGACCCTGAAACCGACGCTATAAAATTCTATTTTTCCAGAAAAAACAGGGAGATAGAATTATCGTGATCCATGAGACGGAGCCGTTGTCACCTCCTGTTCTTCATCGGGAGGCCTGATCTGGAGTCCGTTTGGGGCTCCGGAGAGGGGGATCTTCGTTCTTTGTCATCACCAACCCTTCTCCATCGCCAATTCCGTGATGCTCCCCACCGGGAGTGAGTAATTCCTTCGTAGGCTTGCTGGTCGGTGAGGAGTTGGATGAGATTCATCATGTAATCGAGTTAGTTTTGTTAGGGCTTGATCCCTAGTATCCACTATGTTCTAAGATTGATGTTGCTATGACTTTGCTATGCTTAATGCTTGTCACATTGGGCCCGGGTGCCATGATTTCAGATCTGAACTGTTTATGTTATCACCATTATATCCATGTTCTAGATCCGATCTTGCAAGTTATAGTCACCTACTACGTGTTATGATCCGGCAACCCTAGAGTGACAATAGTCGGGACCACTCCCGGTGATGACCGTAGTTTGAGGAGTTCATCTATTCACTATGTGTTAATGCTTTGTTCCAGTTCTCTATTAAAAGGAGGCCTTAATATCCCTTAGGTTCCAATATGGACCCCGCTGCCACGGGAGGGTAGGACAAAAGATGTCATGCAAGTTCTTTCCATAAGCATGTATGACTATTTACAGGATACATGGCTACATTATATTAATGAACTGGAGCTAGTGCAGTATCGCCCTAGGTTATAACTGTCTCATGATGAATATCATCCAACAAGTCACCGATCCAATGCCTACGAATTTATCCTATATTGTTCTTGCTAAGTTACTACTGCTATCATTACTGTTGCACTTGCTACAAAAATACTGTTGTCACTGTTACTGTTACTATTGCTGTTGTCACTACTATCAAAACTATCATACTACTTTGCTACTGATCACTTTGCTGCAGATAATTAATCTCCAGGTGTGGTTGAATTGACAACTCAGCTGCTAATACCTTCAAATATTCTTTGGCTCCCCTTGTGTCGAATCTATAAATTTGGGTTGAATACTCTACCCTCAAAAACTGTTGCGACCCCCTATACTTGTGGGTTATCACTAAACCCGATAATAAGGATAAACATAGACCTATTGTTGGCATGCATGTTGTTTTTGTTAAAATAGGAGATCATTGTTATCATGGCTTATGTGATTTGGGTGCTAGTGTGAGTGCAATTCCTTTTACTTTATACCAAGACATTTTTAATGATATTTCACCTACTGAAATAGAAGATATTGATGCTACTATTAAGTTGGTAATAGAGATACTATCTCACCAATTGGGATTGTTAGAGATGTTGAAGTCTTGTGTGGGAAAATAAAATACCCTACTATTTTCTTGTTCTTGGTTCCCCACAAGATGATTTTTGTCCCATTATATTTGGTAGATCTTTCTTGAACATTGTTAATGCTAAGATAGATTGTGAGAAAGAAGTTGTTAGTGTAAGTTTCGGGGATGTGTCTCATGAGTTTAATTTCTCCAAATTTCGTAGGCAATCCCATGATAAAGAATTGCCTAGTAAGGATGAAATTATTGGTCTTGCTTCTATTGTCGTGCCTCGTACTGATCCTTTAGAACAATACTTGGTAGACCATGAAAATGACATGTTCATGGATGAAAGAAATGAAATAGATGAAATATTCATTAAACAGATGCCTGTTTTGAAACACAATTTGCCTGTTGAGGCTCTTGGAGATCCTCTACCACCCAAGAGTGATCCCGTGATTGATCTTAAACAATTACCTGATACTTTGAAATATGCTTATCTTGATGAAAAGAAGATATATCTTGTTATTGTTAGTGCAAACCTTTCAGAGCAAGAAGAAAAGAAGTTATTGAAAACTCTGAAGAAGCACCGTGTTGCTATTGGATATACTCTAGATGATCTTAAGGGCATTAGTCCCACTCTATGTCAGCATAAAATTAATATGGAGCCTCATGCTAAACTAGTTGTTGATGATAGAAGTGGTAAAAAATGAAATATTAAAGCTTCTAGAAGAAGGTATATAATCTATCCTATTGCTGATAGTAGATGGGTAAATCCTGTTCATTGTGTCCATAAGAAGGGAGGTAGTACTGTAGTTCCTAATGATAAAAATGAATTGCTTCCGCAAAGAATTGTTACAGGTTATAGAATGGTAATTGATTTTGGAAAATTAAACAAAGCTACTAGGAAAGATCATTATCCTCTACCTTTTATTGACCAAATTCTAGAAAGACTATCCAAACATACACACTTTTCCTTTCTAGATGGTTATTCTGGTTTTTCTCAAATACCTGTGTCACAAGAGGATCAATAAAAAACTACTTTTACATGCCCTTTTGGTACCTTTGCTTATAGATGTATGCCTTTTGGTTTATGTAATGCACCTGCTACCTTTCAAAGATGAATGACTGCTATATTCTCTGAATTTTGTGAAAAGATTGTTAGGATTTTCATGGATGACTTCTCCGTTTACGGAACTTCTTTTGATGCTTGCTTAAGCAACCTAGATCGAGTTTTGCAGAGATGTGAAGAAACTAATCTTGTCTTGAATTGGGAGAAGTACCACTTTATGCTTAATGAAGGTATTGTATTGGGGCACAAAATCTCTGAAAGAGGTATTGAAGTGGATAAAGGTAAAGTTGATGCTATTGAAAAAATGTCGTGTCCTAAAGATGTCAAAGGTACAAGAAGTTTCCTTGGTCATGCTGGTTTCTATAGGAGATTTATTAAAGACTTCTCTAATTTTTTTAGGCCTCTCACTAATATTTTGCAAAAAAGATGTTCCATTTGTTTTTGATGATGATTTTGAAGAAGCGTTTGAAATTATTAAGAAAGCCTTAATTTCTGCACCTATTGTTCAACCACCTGATTGGAACCTACCCTTTGAAATTATGTGTGATACTAGTGATTATGTTGTTGGTGCTGCTCTAGGTCAAAGAGTTGATAAGAAATTAAATGTTATCCATTATGCTAGTAAAACTCTAGACAGTGCTCAAAGAAATTATGTTACTATTGAAAATGAATTTTTAGCAGTTGTATTTGCTTGTGCCAAGTTCAGATCTTATATTGTTGATTCCAAAGTAACTGTTCACACTGATCATGCTGCTATTATATATCTTATGGAAAAGAAAGATGCTAAACCTAGACTTATTAGATGGGTTCTCTTGCTACAAGAATTTGATTTGCATATTATTGATAGAAAGGGAGCTGAGAACCCCGTAGCAAACAACTAGTCTAGGCTAGAAAATATTCTTGATGACCCACTACCTATTGATGATAGCTTTCCTGATGAACAATTAGCTGTCATAAATGCTTCTTGTAGTAC
Source organism: Triticum dicoccoides (assembly GCF_002162155.2). Classification (NCBI taxonomy): domain Eukaryota; kingdom Viridiplantae; phylum Streptophyta; class Magnoliopsida; order Poales; family Poaceae; genus Triticum; species Triticum dicoccoides. The sequence continues at coordinate 564,189,101 of NC_041384.1, read as the reverse complement.
TCCATGGTATGCTGATTATGCTAATTACATTGTTGCTAAATTTATACCACCTAGTTTCACATACCAGCAAAAGAAAAGGTTTTTCTATGATTTAAGACATTACTTTTGGGATGACCCACACCTTTATAAAGATGGAGTAGATGGTGTTATCAGACGTTGTGTACCTGAGCATGAACAGGAACAGATCCTACACAAGTGTCATTCCGAGGCCTACGGAGGACACCATGCTGGAGATAGAACTGCACACAAGGTATTACAGTCTGGTTTTTATTGGCCTACACTCTTCAAAGATGCCCGTAAGTTTGTCTTATCTTGTGATGAATGTCAAAGAGTTGGTAGTATTAGTAGACATCAGGAAATGCCTATGAATTATTCACTTGTTATTGAACCATTTGATGTTTGGGGCATTGATTATATGGGATCTTTTGCTTCCTCTAATGGGTATACACATATTTTGGTTGTTGTTGATTATGTTACTAACTGGGTAGAAGCTATTCCAACTAGTAGTGCTGATCATAACACTTCTATTAAAATGCTTAAAGAAGTTATTTCTCCGAGGTTTGGAGTCCCTAGATATTTAATGACTGATGGTGGTTCACACTTTATTCATGGTGCTTTCCAAAAATTGCTTGCTACGTATGATGTTAACCATATAATTGCATCTCCTTATCACCCTGAGTCTAGTGGTCAAGTAGAACTGAGTAATAGAGAAATAAAATTGATTTTGCAAAAGACTATTAATAGATCTAGAAAGAATTGGTCTAAGAAAATTGATAATGCATTATGGGCTTATAGAACTGCATATAAAAACCCTATGGGTATGTCTCCATATAAAATGGTTTATGGAAAAGCATGTCACTTACCTCTTGAACTAGAACGTAAAACTTATTGGGCAATTAAAGAGCTCAACTATGATTTCAAATTTGCCAGTGAGAAGAGGTTGTTTGACATTAGCTCTCTTGATGAATGGAGAAGCCAAGCCTATGAAAATGCCAAGTTGTTTAAAGAAAAAGTTAAAAAGATGGCATGACAAAAGGATACAAAAGCGTGAATTTAATGTGGGTGACCATGTCTTGCTATACAACTCTCGTTTAAGATTTTTTGCATGAAAACTTCTCTCTAAGTGGGAAAGTCCTTACATTATCAAGGAAGTTTATCGTTCTGGTGCCATCAAAATCAACAATGCCGAAGGCAATAACCCGAAGGTGGTAAACGGGCAAAGAATCAAACATTATATATCAGGTACTCCCATAAATGTTGAAACCAATATTGTTAATACCATAACTCCGGAGGAGTACATAAGGGAGACCTACGAGAACATTCCAGACTCCCGAAAAGGAATATGTATGTGATAAGGTAAGTAAACCAACTCCAAAACTTTTCCAATGGCAATTTTACTCTGTTTTGAAATATTTAAAAATTAAGAAAATAAAAAGTAGTCCGAAAAGTGCACGAGGAGGCGACAAGCCTTGGGGGCGTGCCCTACCCCCTTGGGCGCGCCTCCGAGGCTTGTGGCCACCTCGTGTGCCCTCCGGACTCCGTTTTCTTGCTGTATACTTCTTTTGGTCGGTAAAATACATTATATAATCTCCCAAAGGTTTTGACCACCGTACCATAACAAAATCATCAGTTGTCATTGCGAGCTATTTTTCTGACGGATCTAGATCGCTATGACGCCCCGAAGTGCTCCAAAGGGCAAGTTATTTGAGAAGGTCATCAATACCTTGCGGAGGTGCTGCAACACCCGCAAACCATTGAGATGCATGAGGGGTGCTGCACATCCATGATGTTCAAGGGCCAAGGAAGACCCGAAGCATGGAGACAAGGCTCGAAGCAATGGAGCAGCAAGTCTTCAAGTGACAAGGGATGGTGGAACGCGGGCTCAACGCCAATCACTCCATGATCATGCAATTTACTCGTGACCACAAGTTGGACGCCAAGAACATTGGAGAGGCCATCTTCAAGCTTCACGAGAAAATCGAGCATCTCCAAGCCTAGATCTATGACCTCCAAAAGAAAAATTGTGAGTATGAATACATATTTAAGAGGATGAGTTTGGTTGTAGATTTGAGGATCCCGGAGACTCGATCATCACCTTATGATGGTGAACCTATGCCTTGGAAGACGGGGGATAAGCTTCCCGCATCATCAACTCCATCATCACCACCTCCGAAGAAGGATACATGAGTATATGGGTATGGGCACTCCCCTTGGCTTGTGCCAAGTTTGGGGGAGGTGCTCCGGTATCGTATCACCATCACATCTTTACCTTTATTGTTTTTCTTAGTTCGATCCTTTTAGTTATATCTTGATTTAGTAGAATAAAAGTTTTTAGTATGATCTAGTTTTGAGCTTTTCTTTGAGTTCTATCTATGTAATCAAGTCTGTAAGTTATATAATAAAGAGTAGTTTTGAGTTGAGGGATTTGTTTTCTTGCTATGATATTGAGAAAAAGAAAAGAATAAAAGAAATAAAAATATTATATAATGATCTTATGGAGAGTATTGACTTCACATATAAATAGTGTGATGAATAAAATTTGTTGAGAGTTGACAAACATAGTTTTGGCCATTGTTGAAATTAATAGGAAGTAATAAAGAAAGAGAGGTTTCACATATAAATATACTACTAGCACAAGGGCCCGTGCGTTGCAACGAGGCATACAAATTTTAGTGGTTTTCTAGTGGTTGACATTTTGTATAAGCATAGAAGACCATGCGTTAGAGCGAATAGAAAATAAATAAGCATGTGCTTAGAAACCCAAAAATATTGTACCAATCGAACAACTTCTATTATTTGGTGGTTCAAATTGAATGGCGTCAAAGATACACATCAACATTGTCAACTAACAGAATTTGCAAATAATGCCAGCTCAGTAGTCATGTGACATGTTCCCAACTGCAACAGAGAAGATTCAATTTTAGCTTGTTACACGAAATTTACATTTTTTTTCTAGAAGAACTATTGCCTATAAATAAATCAAATAATAATGGTAAATTTTAGCACAATGCAATGGTTCATATTTTTAAATTTAAGATTAAGGATATGAAAGAGAAAACGATGACCATACTAAGGCTACGGGGAAAGTCATAGGCAAGCATAGCATACAGTTATATGTAACACCACGCCTTTAGACATTTCCAAATATACAAAACATAAGGTACTGAATTCTTTTACATAGACTGATACGACTCAAAAATACAATGGTTGATGAGAGGGCAAAAAAGTCGCATGATTTTATTTTGTAAATCAATGCTAACTAAAAAAAGAATTGTAATTAAAGAAAAGCGACAAATTTTTAAGAGCATTTGACTTGCACTCTGACTCAATGTTTTGCCGGCACATTTCCTCATGAACAAATTTTCTTTACTGACCATCCTATAAACTTTCACCTGGATGCCAGTGCCACCGAACTACCCGCTCAATTGTATGCTCAACTCCAACCCGCTCCATCTAGGAATAGATGGATTTGTAGTTTTAGACTCCTACTTAAAAAAAGTTTGTTGGGCCTCTACTTTGAGTGAGAACCATACAATCATACTGCAAACACATAAAAAGGAATGGTTGAAGTAATGTGGAATAATATTCTCAAGTTTAATATACAAGGAAAATGAAAAGATCCTTATAACAAACATGGAAAAATGTTTATAAGTTTTATATTGGTGCTCAGATTGTCACTATCCAGATCAGAAAGTCATTTTACTTTTGAGAGCATCATCGATTTACTATTTATTTTCTCAAGTGGATAACAATTCCTCGTAGTCACCAACTACACAACAGGAAATGTGAACAAAAAGGCTGCAGTAAGATTTAAGGGAGAAGAACTCCAGGGATGTTTAACCCCCACTCTCAAATGGCCTGATGTTTTCGTAATTCTTGGCGTACTTCCTAGATGATAACGCTTCAGGTGAAAAATATCTGACAAACGGAGTTCAAATAAGGTGACACATCATGCTCAATCAATTTCTGATCTTCCCACGAACGAGATACAACCAGCGTAGAAGTTAAATCAATAAAGTTTACTCTTGTTGTGAAGTACAAACATGAATCTCACATGTACTGAATAGCAAAACAAGTAAACAATATAGTGGGTAGCATACTATAGTTGTGCTTGTCAAGGGAGTTGTTTATCAATATGGAAAACAGAAATTATATTAATTCTTTTGACACAAGCAAAGTAGCATCAGTATAATTAAAAACAAATGAACAAGCACTTAGTAAGAAAGAATGATAACAATGATGAAACATGCGCCTCTTCAGATCAGTTGAAAATTTAGTACTGTTACTCATGACCACTGATTAAAATCGTAGGAGAAAGGATTTAACAGCATCCAAATTTGTAGTGAAATTGTAGCCTAAGTCGGCGCGATCTTGTTTGTCGTAGATATTTACTCGTTCTCACTGCCATTCTACTGGAAATTCCACAAGGCAAATCTATGCCTTCTTCTTTCATAGCAGTGAACGCTGAACCTGGACCGTCAAAGAGAAGATAATTTCTCATCAAATTGCCCAACACTGCAATGAGAAGAGAAGCATCCATAAAGTAATAAACAAACTGAATCTGAATGTACCTAATCAAATGAAGGTGGCGACATAGCATAGATGTTTCACAGCCTCAAGGCTTGAAGAATCAGAGAAGTCAGAAGCCTACTATGTATAATATGTAGGCATGTCTTCTTACTTCATGAGTCTCTTATCTACTTTCCAGTTGACAAATTTTTGTAAGCAGACTTATCTTACTTGAGAATCCTCGCTTCTTTCCAGATTTCTTGAGAAAAGTGACCCCAGTGGTAACTCTAAAGTTGATGAGAGCGCTAGGATGCTAAAAGATGCAGCTGAAAGCTTGATTTCATATTCTATTTAAAATAATATTCAGTGCTATTACTTGCTGGTAGTGACTGCAAAACGTTGAAAGTGTTTCCAAAGTTGATGAGATCACCATCGCACGCTCCATCTGCCTTCGGGATTAGTATTGAACCTAGATAAATGTTATCAGGTGTCTACGTTGAGCATGAATATGATTAGATCATGTTCATTGCAATACAATTATTCATTTAAATTAGAGAATAATGGCCATTCTGTTTACATGAATAATACCTTTCATGGTCATGCACCCTATGTGAATGGTTCATTGAATCTCGGTCGTGATAATACACATGTTCACGCCAAAGGATGTAGAGTTAATAATGATAGTACCACTTTCCTGTGGCACTGCCGCTTAGGTCATATTGGCGTAAGATGCATGAAGAAACTCCATGTTGATGGATGTTTGGAGTCACTTGATTTTTGAATCGCTTGACACATGCGAGCCATGCCTCATGGGCAGGATGACTAAGACCCCGTTTTCAGGTATAGTGAAATGGGCAAGTGACTTGTTGGAAATCATGCATGCTGATGCGTGTGATCCAATGAGAATTGAAGCGTGCGGTGGATATCGCTATTTTCTCATCTTCACTGACGATTTGGGTAGATATAGGTATATCTACTTAATGAAGCACAAGTCTGAAACGTTTGAAAAGTTCATGCGATTTCAGAGTGAACTTAAGAATCATCATAACAGTAAGATCATGTTCCTACGATCTGATCAAAAGGGGATTTTCTGAGTTATGAGTTTGGCAATCACTTAAGACATTGTGGAATTGTTTTATAGTTGAAGCCACCTGGAACACCACAAGGTAATGGTGTGTCCGGACGTCGTAATCGAACCCTATGAGATATGGTGCGATCTATGATGTCTCTTACCAATCTACCGTTTTCATTTTGAGGTTATGCGTTAGAGACAGCTGCATTCACTTTAGATAGGACACCATCCAAGTCCGTTGAAATGACGTTGTGTGAACATTGGTTTGGCAAGAAATCAAAGTTGTCACTTCTTAATGTTTGGGGCTGCGATGCTTAAGGCTTCAGCCGGAGAAGCTCAAACCCAAAGCAGACAAACACATCTTCATAGGATACCCAAAGGTGATAGTAGGGTATACCTTCTATCTCAGATCCGAGGGCAAATTGTTTGTCGCTAAGAATGGGTCCTTTCTCGAGAAGGATTTTCTCTCGAAAGAATTGAGTGGGAGGAAGATAGAACTTGATGAGGTTGTCGAACCTTTACTTCAACCAGAGAGTGATGCAACACAGAAAGATGTTTTCTGTGGCGCCTATGTCTGTTGAATAGGAAGTTAATGATAGTGATCATGAAGCTTCGGATCAAGTTGCTATCGAACCTCGTAGGTCGACAAGGATATGTACTACTCCTAAGTGGTATGGTAATCATGTCTTAGATATCATGTTGTTAAACAACAATGAACCTACGAGCTATGGAGAAGCGATGGTGGGCCCGGATTCCAAAAAATGGCTCGAGGCCATAAAATCCGAGAGAGGATCCATGTGTGAAAACAAAGTGTAGACTTTGGAAGAACTACTTGATGGTCGTAAGGCTGTTGGGTACATATGGATTTTAAAAGGAAGACGGACCATGATGGTAAGTATCACCATTAGGAAAGCTCGACTTGTCCTTCAGATTTTTTCTGACAAGTTCAAGGAGTTGACTACGATGAGACTTTCTCACTTGTAGCGATGCTAAGAGTCTGTTGGAATTATATTAGCAGGTATTGCATTATTTATGAAATCTTGCAGATAGGATGTCAAAATATTGTTTCCTTGATGATTTTCTTGAGGAAAGGTTGTATGTGATACAACCAGAAGATTTTGTCAATCCTGAAAGATGCTAACAAGTATTCAAAGCTCCAGCAATCCTTCTAAGGACTGGAGTAAGCATCTCGGAGTTGGAATGTATGCTTTGATGAGATGATCAAAGATTTGGGTTTATACAAAGTTTATGAGAAACTTGTATTTCCAAAGAAGTGAGTGGGAGCACTATATAATTTTTGATGAGTATATGTTGTGAACATATTGTTGATCAGAAATGATGTAGAATTTCTGGAAAGCATATAGGGTCATTTGGAAGGTGTTTTTCAATGGAAAACCTGGATTAAGATACTTGAACATTAAGCATCAAGATCTATAAGGATAGATCAAAAATGCTTAATGGTACTTTCAAATGAGCACATACCTTGACATGATCTTGAAGGTGTTCAAGATGGATCAGCCAAAGAAGGAGTTCTTGCCTGAGTTGTAAGGTATGAAGTTAAGACTTGAAGCTCGACCACGGCAGAAGAAAGAGGAAGGACGAAGGTCGTCCCCTATGCTTTTGTCATAGGCTCTATATGGTATGCCATGCTAAGTACCGCACCTGATGTGTGCCTTGCCACATGTCTGGCAAGAGGGTACAAAGATGATCTAGGAGTAGATCACCAGATAGCAATCAAAATTATCCTTAGAGGAATAAGGAAATGTTTCTCGGTTATGGAGGTGACAAAGAGTTCGACATAAAGAGTTATGTCGATGCAAGCTTAACACCTATCCGGATAGCTCTGAGTAGAGATACCGGATACGTATAATGGAGCAATAATTTGGAATAGCTCCAAGTGGAACGTGGTAGCAGCATCTACGATGTAAAGTTTTGCGAAATACATAGGGATCTGAATATGGCAAGACCCGTTGACTACAACCTCTCTCATAAGCATAACATGATCAAACCCAGAACTCATTGAGTGTTAATCACATAGTGATGTGAACTAGATTATTGACTCTAGTAAACTCTTTGGATGTTGGTCACATGGCAATGTGACCTGTGAGTGTTAATCACATGGCGATGTGAACTAGATTATTGACTCTAGTGCAAGTGGGAGACTGTTGGAAATATTCCCTAGAGGCAATAATAAATTGGTTATTATTATATTTCCTTGTTCATGATAATCGTTTATTATCCATGCTATAATTGTATTGATAGGAAACTCAGATACATGTGTGGATACATAGACAACACCATGTCCCTAGTAAGCCTCTAGTTGACTAGCTCGTTGATCAATAGATGGTTACAGTTTCCTGACCATGGACATTGGATGTCATTGATAACGGGATCACATCATTAGGAGAATGATGTGATGGACAAGACCCAATCCTAAGCCTAGCACAAAGATCGTGTAGTTCGTATGCTAAAGCTTTTCTAATGTCAAGTATCATTTCCTTAGACCATGAGATTGTGCAACTCCCGGATACCGTAGGAGTGCTTTGGGTGTGCCAAACGTCACAACGTAACTGGGTGGCTATAAAGGTTCACTACAGGTATCTCTGAAAGTGTCTGTTGGGTTGGCACGAATCGAGACTGGGATTTGTCACTCCGTGTAACGGAGAGGTATCTCTGGGCCCACTCAGTAGGACATCATCATAATGTGCACAATGTGACCAAGGAGTTGATCACGGGATGATGTGTTACGGAACGAGTAAAGAGACTTGCCGGTAATGAGATTGAACAAGGTATCAGATACCGACGATCGAATCTCGGGCAAGTACAATACCGTTGGACAAAGGGAATTGTATACGGGATTGATTGAATCCTCGACATCGTGGTTCATCTGATGAGATCATCGTGGAACATGTGGGAGCCAACATGGGTATCCAGATCCCGCTGTTGGTTATTGGCCGGAGAGTTGTCTCGGTCATGTCTGCATGGTTCCCGAACCCGTAGGGTCTCCACACTTAAGGTTCAGTGACGCTAGAGTTGTTATGGGAAATAGTATGTGGTTACCGAAGGTTGTTTGGAGTCCCGGATGAGATCCCGAACATGACGAGGAGCTCCCAAAAAGTCCGGAGGTGAAGATCGGTATATTGGACGAAGGGTATTGGAGTCCAGAATTGTTCCGGGGGTACCAGGTGATGACCAGCGTGTCCGAAAGGGGTTTCGGAGGCCCCGGCAAGCGTCGGGGGGCCTTATGGGCCAAGGGGAGAGGGCACATCAGCCCACTAAGGGGCTGAGCGCCCCTCCCACCCCATCTCACGTAACCAGGAGAGGTGGGGGCGCCACCCCTAGGGCAGCCGCCCCTCCCGGCTTGGGGGGCAAGTTTCCTAGGGGGTGAGGGCCCCAAACCCATCTAGGGTTTCCCCTGTGGCCGCCGCCCATCCCGTAGGGAACCCTAGGGCGCCTCCCCCTCCTCCCTTCCCCCTATATATAGTGAGGGAGAGAGAGGGCAGCCGCACCCTTCCCCTGGCGCAGCCCTCTTCCTCCTCCAACACCTCATCCTCCTCCGTAGTGCTTGGCGAAGCCCTCCCGGAGAACCACGAGCTCCATCACCACCACGCCGTCGTGCTGTCGGAGTTTTCCCTCAACTTCTCCTCTCACCTTGCTGGATCAAGAAGGAGGAGACGTCTCCCAACCGTACGTGTGTTGAACGCGGAGGTGCCGTTCGTTCGGCGCTAGGATCATCGGTGATTTGGATCACGACGAGTACGACTCCATCAACCCCGTTCACTTGAACGCTTCCGCTTAGCGATCTACAAGGGTATGTAGATGCACTCTCCTTCCCCTCGTTGCTAGATTACTCCATAGATTAATCTTGGTGATGCGTAGAAAATTTTGAATTTTTGCTATGATCCCCAACAACACTGCTACAGAAGAGTACTGGGAAAGTGACACCAGGAACATGAAAAAGGACTACAGAGTAAAGAAGCCCTGCTTCCAGATATTAGCTTATGCTGATAAACACAAAAATGAAATGGTAATTGCTGCTAACCAAGGCAAGCCCAGCATCTTCTCCCTTCTTTAAAGCTTCATCTATCTCTGGGTCACCAGAGTAATTCTTTGCCCAATCATGTATAGTTTATGGTCATTGGTCAGCATAACATCTACACTTTAGCACGGGCTAATGAAAACATAACATGGTAAATTTTAGCGCTGCTGCTTGTGCAAAACTTAAGAAGAAGACACGCGCAAGGCTTCAGTTATTAACTATCGGGTCACAGTTACAAATTCTACATAGAAAAAAGTATCTATTCAAAAATCCTTCTATTGCCTGCTGCTATTCCTCTCCTTTTTTCCATCACTTACCAATCAAATCCATTGATTTCGGTCTCTAGTTTTGCGGTTGCAGAGACGCGCACACACTTGAGCTCAAATACGCGTACCAACAATGCACGGGCATGAGGTGGAGCGGAAAGGACTGCCTCAAATCGCAGGCTTCGTGCTGGAAGCCTATGCAGCCTTGTTCTATTTTTTCGAGCAGCTAGTGGTGCCGCTCCTAGATAAGCATCGGCTAGGAGCTCTGCTGTAGCCTGCTCTATGTGATGGGTGAGGCAGTACCATGATGGAGGATCCGCGCTTGCTCTAAGAGAGAACAGAGAGGGTGGTGCCACGACGGATGGGGTGGCGGCGTGCACGCGTGGGGCTGGGTCATGGTCACCGTCCTGCGTGGGAGGGGATCTTGCCGAAGGAGCAGGTCTCCGACAGTGGAAGGCCACGGGTGTGGGGGCACTTGGGGTAGGGGTAGGCGCACCGGTGAGGTCAGTGACGACAGATCATAGACCAGGAGTTGAGTATTACTCACAATACACCATTAAATCTTGGAGTAAAATTGCATTATTTTACAAGGCTCGAAATTTCTTTTTTCTTATCTTTTTTACTAGAGAACAAAGTGTTACTTTGGAATGTGCATGTGCCAAGCCAGGTTGGACTGCACACTGAATCATAGAAACTGCAATCTTATCATGGGAAACAATTGTTTCAGTTAGTTTAACTCGAACCAATTGCACTAAATAGAATAGAACACTTGAAAGAAGGTAAAATCAGCCCCTGCAGCAACGACTTTCACTAAGTAGTAGGACATTGCCGGCCCCAGCGGCCCCACACCAAGACCTTGATGCGAGCCTCTGCTAAAAATCATAAAATGAAATGTCGCTTTACAGATGATAATGATTTTCCATCAATGTTAGAATATCAAAAATGATCCAGTTCAAAGAACGGAAAGGCAAAGAAGGTGGACCTGCGGGAAAGATCAAGCCTTCCTCGGCGGTGCAGTAATAGTCGCAGTACACACTCCAGTAGTGCACTGCCTAACACAAAGTTCTTTATTGCTTTTTCGGATATAGAGAATAACTAAATATTTCATATTTTTATATTAGTTTTTTAAAACATTTTTGCCACTCTCTAAGTCTCCACTAATTAGGCTGAAAAATAGTCCAGTAAATTAATGGCCGATTGATTTTTGTGAGGTTTGGCGGCCATCACTTTTTCAGGAGAATCTAGCCCTCTGTTCTTTATCTGAAAAACAAACTCTACAATTGTGCCATCCATTACCTCTGAAACTCAGGAGTCGGATAAAGGTCATTGGCATTTCTCTATCTTCAAGGAAGGTTCGTGACAATGCACTGACATGTTTAAGGGTCGCAAAATTTTCCGGACCTGCCATATTACCTTGTTGACATAACAGATCAGCCATCATCATGTACTTCTATTGTAACATCTCCCATATTTTTTGCTACTATCTAAAAGAGGTATGTGTAACATCCCCAGCATCACACTATAGTAATCCCTTATGATTAGTGCCAAGTCATCTTGTTTTACAAAGCTTAATCATGTTGGGATAATATCTGAACTCAAGTCCCTTCTCTGAATTCTATTCAAATTCAAAGTGAAATTTGAAGTTGCACAAAACTTGCTAGAAAAATGTTCATCATTTAGCCAAAATTCCATAACATTCAATTGTTAAGGAAAACAAATCACCATTGAGCTAAGATGGACATTAGCAATTATTTCATTGCAACTTCAGCATTTTTGAATGTCATTTTAATTGTGAAAAATGTAAATGACATCCCTTGGCCTCCGAACGTTTTGTGGCACTGGCTAAAAATTCCTTGGATTTTATGGGCCCAGTTCCATAATTTATTTAAGATATTTGGATGCCCAATTAACTTCCTTTCTTTCTCTGTTTATTAAACAAAAAAAGGAGAAAAGGAAAAGTAGAGGGGAGAGAAAGCCCCTGCCCCACTTGGGCTTAGGCCCACCCAGCCAGCCGACCCACCTAGGCTGGCCCACTCCCCTCCCCAGTCATCCCTCTCCTTCTCTTTGTTCACGCGACCGAGCCCCCCCAGCTCATTCCCACCGGACCCGGCGCGGTGCCCCGCGTAGCCACATTGCCTGCGAGGGGATAAGGGCAGCCCTGACGCCTCGGGCTCCCTCCCCACTCCCCACTCCCACTTGCACCTCTCCTCCCCCAGATACACCTTTCCCCTCTCCCTCACGCGCTCACTCCTCCCCAGCACCACTGTCGCCGTGCGTCGGTCGATCCCGCGGCCACCGCTGTCCCCGTCCCTCTCCGTTGAGTCCCCGAGCGTCATCGTGCCCCGCAACGTCTTCCTCGACCACCGGACCAAACCAGGAGCCCCCACAGTGAGTGAGGCGTCCTCTTCTCCCTCCTCTGCTCCGACGAACACCGGCATCGAATTCGGCCACCTCGCGCCTCCCCCGAGCCCACTGAGCACACCTACAGGAGCCTAGTGAGCTCCTCCTCCCTCTCCCTCTCTCCCCGTGCTCTTTCACGTGTTGTGGCAGCCTCTGCCATCACCGCCCGAACCCAGCTCCATCGCATAGCTTGCCGTCGACGTTGTAGTCGCTGTCAGGCTCGCCCGAGCACGGGAACGTGCTCAGGTCCCCTCACCGCGGCCGCTCGTGTTGCTAGATCCCCTCCCCATGGCCTCTGTCGTTCACCCCGCCTATGGACGAACTCTGGCAAGCGCTAAGGTGCTCACCATCATCGTATCGAGCCTCCCCAAGACCAACCGGTGGCACAGCGCGATGCGCGCCGACACCAGCTCTCGAATGCGACCGAAAACGCGGCGAACCATGCCTTGTAGCCGTTTTCCGGCCATCTCCGGCGAAATTTGTCCGCGGGAATGGTCGTCGGTGCGACTCCGGACGCAGTCCGACGTGGCGCTGACGCTGCAGCCCTGGACCACGCCACTGAGCCACTGCCAGTGGGTCCCGCTAACCGTTGACCCAGTCAATGTGCTGACTAGGCGTCCCTGTGACGTTGACGTGCGGGCCCTACCGCTTAATCCTCTAATTAAAACGTTTTAATAAGTAAAACTAATTAGTTTAGTTAATTAGTCTATGACAGGTGGGGCCTACCTGCTAAATAACTTTGTTTAGTTAGTTTTAAAACTCTGTTAGCTCTCTATCTATGACATGTGGGTCCCACTGGACCCACTGGCCAGGTTTGACCTGGTCAGCCGCTCTGTTGGCTGCTGAGATCATCAACACGTCATGCTGACGTCATATTCCATTTCTGTTAATAATAATAATTCCAGAAAATGGTTTAATCTTTGAAAATTCATAGAAAATAAATCGTAACTCGGATGAAAATGTTTTCTACATGAAAGTTGCTCAGAAAAATCCAATGAATCCGAATACATGGTCCGTTCATTTGTCACATGCACCTAGCATGCTGAACATGGAACTTTCCCCCTCCGGTCATCTGTCTGACACAGGTCCGGAACCGGGAAAACATTCCCGGTTGAATTCCCCCTTCACCTATATCATGTAGCCATATGTTAGGTCACACCCGGCATAGCATATTGCCATGTTATGCTTAGTGATGCATCTATTTGCTATGTATTTATTGTTTCTTCCCCCTCTTCTCTCCGGTAGACCCCGAGACCGATGTTGCCCCTGTGATCGACTACGTCAACGACGACACTTCTTCCTTTTCAGCAGAGCTTCCAGGCAAGCCCCCCCTTTGATCATCCCGATATCGCCCATTCCATTCTCTCATGCTTGCATTAGATTTTGCTACTATAATTGATTGCTCCTATTCTGATGCATAGCCTGCTTTTGTAACCTTCTTATTGTTACCTACTTGCTTATCCTAAACTGCTTAGTATAGGTTGGTTAGTGATCCATCAATGACCCCCATCTTGTCCTTGTTGCCCCTGCTTCATCATCGACGACTCGATCAATGTGATCGATGACCAGAGCCCGACACCTCACATCACATCACGCCCCTTTTGTTGCTCGACTATGCAGAGTTACCATCGAGTGCCGAGGGTGGAACCTCATACATCACTCCTGATGAGATCTATGTAGTGTAGCTATTCGGTCGTGGTCATCGAGGGTGATTTCCTCCTTAACCACTTCCGATACGACTCTATCGTGCAATCCCTCAAGTGTGAACCTCGAGGGTGGTTCCTCTTATGTTCACCTTGATGATTACATCGAGTGGAATCCGCCGAGGGTGGTTCCTTAGGGTTCCCCTTGGTGTTAGACACACAGTTACTATGGTTACTATGACTTTACACTGAACCAGGTTACTAAAGACGGGTCGGCCCTGGGGCGGTACCCACGCGAGCTTAATTGCGAGTGATGTGGAGTCGGGTTGACCTGGATAGTGCCCGTGAGATACTTACGAGGCATGGCCGGGCATTCTTAGCCCTTGCCGCAAGTCCTCGAGACGGGACGACATGGTCACATTGATCGTGAGTCTCTGCTCGTTACCGCGTGCTCCTAATCCACTACGATTTGGATATTTGATCCAAGGGGCCTCTGGCTTGATAGCACTAACCATCACGTGGGCATAGTATGGGCATTCTGCGTCGTATGCATCATCCGAAGCTTAATGGACGTCAGCGACTAAGCGGCGCACGCCGGGTTGGACTGCGTAAGCACCTGCCTTTTTAAGGAGGTAGCTAGGTCTACTCACCGGCCGCCCACGCAACGTGCGGGAGTTCCCCGGGCGATGGCCCATGACCCTTGGGGGCATAGGTTTAGTCCGGCGTGCTTGACCTCTCTATTATGCCTAGTTCTGGTTGCAGCGTATTGTTTGGCCGAGGACGGGCATGACCCAGGAAAGTGCGTCCGGCCGGAGTTAATCGAGCATGGTGGGTAAGTTTGTGCACCCCTGTAGGGAAGAAAACATCTATCGATAGCCTGTCCTACGGTAACGGACACTTGGAGTTGTATCCCGATCGATACAACTAGAACTGGATACTTGAGGTGATATCTGGATAGTATGGCTCTGGGATTGCTTTCTCACAGGGAGTCGAGAAAGGATCTCTCACCGAGGTTGATAACACTACTACTACTTTACTTTATGCTACTCTTATCTGTTCTGATGCTGCAAGACGCTTAAAGATGCTAGTCTTCGATAGGCTAGGCTTTCCCCCTTCTCTTCTGGCATTCTGCAGTCCAGTCCATAGATACATCCCATTTCATTGATACCGATGCATATGTAGTGTAGATCCTTGGTTGCGAGTACTTTGGATGAGTACTCACGGTTGCTTTGCTCCCCTTTTTCCACCTCTTTCCATTCTTCCCGGATGCTGCAACCAGATGGGGGAGCCCAGGATCCAGACGCCACCTTCGACGATGACTGCTACTACACTGAGGGTGCCTACTACTACGTGGAGGCCGCCGCTGACCATGAGTAGTTAGGAGGCTCCCAGGCAGGAGGCCTTGCCTTTTCGATCGATGTTGCTTTTGTGCTAGCCTTCTTAAGGCAAGCTTGTCTAACTTATGTCTGTACTTAGATATTGTTGCTTCCGCTGACTCTTGTGTATTCGAGCTTATGTATTCGAGCCCTTGAGGCCCCTGGCTTGTAATATAAAGCTTGTATTATTTTAATTTGTATCTAGAGTTGTGTTGTGATATCTTCCCGTAAGTCCTTGATCTTGATCGTACACATTTGTGTGTATGATTAGTGTACGATTGAATCGAGGGCCTCACAATATGGATTGGAGAAATTCATGGTAAGTACTGATCTATAGACAGTACCCTGTTAGTGTTTTCATATGCAAGATCATTTTTGTATTGTCATGACACATTGGTTATTGACAAACTATAAGACATACCTAAAATTCATAATATAACTTCCAAAACGGAAGAAATGCATTGCCATTACATATGGCACAATTTCTAATGCTGCATCGAAATGTTTGTAAATGGAGGGTGGTCTGTTGCATCAAGTTCCTCTGTTGCACGTACCATATTATTGAATAAGTAAGGTATAAGCTTCTATACTCCTATTGTAAGGGATGAATATTGTGTCCATTTACATTCGATAAGCATGCCCTACATTCATCTCATCACTTTCTTAAAATAGATGCAACTTTGAAATGGTTGCTCTATTACATTTCTCTATACTCAAAATTGAACTTGGTTCAGTTAGACAAGAATTGTAGAGTGTGATATTTCTTTAGTTCGTAGCTCTCCGACTATTTACTCATATACTTAAGCCTAAGAAATTATGGTGCATCATATTTGTAACCGACATTAGCAAACTTATGTTGCATCATATTTGTAACCGACATTAGCAAAATCATGCTTGATACGTCTTGGTGATGATATATATGATGCAAGAGTTTTTATATTAATTAATATGATGATGATGAGTTATTATATCATTTATGAAAGAAATTGCATATTAGTTTCAACTGGATGGATTCTAGCTAAGTGATCAAGTATATGCCATATCCATATTACCTCGATCACTTAAGTAGGTGATCAAGTATATATAATATGGATATGACATATACTTGATGACTTAGCTAGGATCCACATGCATCCAGTCAAACTAATCACCTAATGATTTAACAACTCATTATAATGTAAAACAATCACTAAATTAAATAGAAAACACAAAATTAAAGTAAAAATAAAAAATAAACCAAAACACACCAAAACATTTAGTACCGGTTGGTGTTACCAACCGGTACTGATGTCCTACGCGCCCACGGAGCTGGCTCGTGCCCTGTGTTTGCCCTTTAGCACCGGTTCGTGCTGAACCAGTACTAAAGGGGGGCCTTTAGTGCCTACAATTTAGTGCCGGTTACCGAACCGGCACTAAAGCCCCTTACGAGCCGGTGCTATTGCCCGGTTCTGCACTAGTGTAGCGTCACCGAACCTTAAGTGTGTAGACCCTACGGGTTCAGGACATGCAGACATGACCGAGATGACTCTTCGGTCAATAACCAACAGCGGGATCTGGATACCCATGTTGGCTCCTACATGCTCCTCAATGATCTCACCGGATGAACCACGATGTCAAGGATTCAATCAATCCGTATACAATTCCCTTTGTCAATCGGTACGTTACTTGCCCGAGACTCGATCGTCGGTATCCCAATACCTTGTTCAGTCTCGTTACCGGCAAGTCACTTTACTCGTACCGTAATGCATGATCCCGTGATCAACCACTTGATCACATTGAGCTCATTATGATGATGCATTACCGAGTGGGCCCAGAGATACCTCTCCGTCATACGGAGTGACAAATCCCAGTCTCGATTCGTGCCAACCCAACAGACACTTTCGGAGATACCTGTAATGTACCTTTATAGTCACCCAGTTACATTGTGACGTTTGGCACACCCAAGGCACTCCTACGGTATCCGGGAGTTGCACAATCTCATGGTCTAAGGAAATGATACTTGACACTCAGAAAAGCTACAACAAACGAACTACACGATCTTTGAGCTATGCTTAGGATTGGGTCTTGTCCATCACATCATTCTCCTAATGATGTGATCCCGTTATCAATGACATCCAATGTCCATAGTCAGGAAACCATGACTATCTTTTGATCAATGAGCTAGTCAACTAGAGGCTCACAAGGGATGTGTTGTGGTCTATGTATTCACATAGTATTACAATTTCCGTATAACACAATTATAGCATGAACAATAGACAATTATCATGAACAAATAAATATAATAATAACCATTTTATTATTGCCTCTAGGGCATATTTCCAATAGTTTTTACTTGGAATACTCTTTGTGCTTGGAACACAGCTCTGAGGTGGCGGAAGCTTAGGCGAGTACTGGACTGCAGCTAAGCCTCCCGAGTGGGAGGATCGCTCACCACTCGATAAGATTTTTTAAACTTAGGCGAGTACTGGGACTGCAGCTAAGCCCCCGAGTGGGAGGATTGCTCACCACTCGGTAGGATTTTTTACAATTAGGCGAGTACTAGGACTGCAGCTAAGCCTCCGGGTAGGAGGATTGCTCACCACTCGGTAGGATTTTTTAAACTTAGGCGAGTACTGGGACTGCAGCTAAGCCCCCGAGTGGGAGGATTGCTCACCACTCGGTAGGATTTTTTAAACTTAGGCGAGTACTGGGACTGCAGCTAAGCCCCCGAGTGGGAGGATTGCTCACCACTCGGTAGGATTTTCAAGTACTTAGGCGAGTACTGGACTGCAGCTAAGCCCTCGGGTGGGAGGATTGCTCACCACTCGGTAGGATTTTTTAAAC
>NC_041384.1:564148280-564169435 GCF_002162155.2 Triticum dicoccoides | reverse complement strand
TAGGCGAGTACTGGACTGCAGCTAAGCCCCCGAGTGGGAGGCTGGCTCACCACTCGGTAGGATTTTCTAAGCTTAGGTGAGTACTGGACTGCAGCTAAGCCCCCGAGTGGGAGGCTGGCTCACCACTCGGTAGGATTTTCAAATACTTAGGCGAGTACTGGACTGCAGCTAAGCCCCCGAGTGGGAGGCTGGCTCACCACTCGATAGGATTTTCAAACACTTAGGCGAAACGGGTTCGCAGCTAAGCCCCCGAGTGGGAGGCTGGCTCACCACTTGGTAGGATTTTTTTTACAAACTTAGGCAAAGCGGATTCGCGGCTAAGTCACCCACTGGGGGATTTCTCACGCAAACAAAAGCAACAACAATCACCGGGGAAAATTATAACACTCTTGTCTTTGATAAATAAACTACAGAAGTTTTTCTTATTACATATCATCCGAGTGAGAATTCAAGTGTAAAAGGGGCGGAGCAGCTCCGCATTCCAGGCACGTGGCTCATCAATCTGGCGATCGACATTGTAAAGGTGGTACGCTCCATTGTGGAGGACTCTGGTGACGATGAATGGACCTTCCCAAGTAGGAGCGAGCTTGTGTGGTTTCTGCTGATCCACTCGGAGGACCAAGTCTCCTTCTTGGAAGGCTCGACTCTTCACATTTCTGGCATGGAATCGATGCAAGTCTTGCTGATAGATGGTCGATCGGATCATGGCCATTTCTCTTTCTTCTTCCAGGAGGTCGACTACGTCCTGCCGGGCTTGTTCTGCTTCATCTTCAGAGTAGAGTTCGACTCGGGGTGCATTTGAAGCAGGTCACTCGGCAAAACTGCCTCAGCTCCGTAGACCAGAAAGAATGGGGTTCTTCCATTCGACCGGTTCGGGGTGGTCCTCAATCCCCAAAGAACTGACGGAAGCTCGTCGACCCACGCACCCACTGCGTGCTTGAGATCGCGCATCAGTCGGGGTTTCAGTCCTTTGAGAATTAGACCGTTTGCTCTTTCCGCTTGTCCGTTCGACTGGGGATGAGCGACTGAAGCATAGTCGACTCGAGTGCCTTGAGAGGTGCAAAAAGCTCTGAACTTGTCCGAATCAAAGTTTGACCCATTGTCAGTGATGATGCTATGCGGAACTCCATATCTGAATATCAACTCTCTAATGAAACTGATAGCAGTGCAGGCATCGAGATTCTTGATAGGCTTGGCTTCAATCCATTTGGTAAACTTGTCGACTGCCACTAGCACATGAGTGAATCCTATCTTGCCTGTTCTCAGTGGTCCAACCATATCCAATCCCCAAACAGCGAAGGGCCAGACGAGTGGAATGGTCTTCAGGGCTGACGCGGGTTTGTGGGACATGTTGGAGTAGAACTGACATCCTTTGCATTTGTCGACTATCTCTTTCGCCATTTCATTTGCTCTTGGCTAGTAGAATCCCGCTCGGTATGCTTTAGCCACAATGGTCCGAGAGGACGCATGATAACCACAGGTCCCCGAGTGGATATCGTCAAGGATTATCTGACCTTCTTATGGTGTTATACACTTTTGACTGACTCCAGTCACGCTTTCTCTATACAACTGTCCCTTTATGACTGTAAAGGCCTTGGATCAACGGACGATCCGTCAAGCCTCTTCTTCGTCCTCTGGGAGTTCTTTCCTTAGGATGTACGTGATGTACGGTACCGTCCAATCAGGAGTGATGACCAAAACTTCCATGATCAGGTCGACCACAGTTGGGACTTCAACTTCAGTCGGATCCGTGGCACTTTTTGGCTGCGGGGCTTCTTCAGTGAAGGGATCTTCTTGAACTGATGGTGTGTGGATGTGTTCCAAAAACACATTGCTGGGAATGGCTTCTCTCTTGGAACCTATTTTCGCCAAATCATCAGCTGCTTGATTTTTCAGTCGGGGTATGTGATGAAGCTCTAACCCCTCGAATTTCTTCTCTAGCTTTCTCACTTCATTGCAATAACCAGTCATGGCTGGACTTCTGATGTCCCACTCCTTCATCACTTGATTAACCACCAAATCTGAGTTGCCATAGACCATGAGACGACGGACGCCGAGTGAAATGGCCATGCGCAACCCATACAAAAGTGCTTCATATTCTGCTTCGTTATTGGAGGAATCAAAGTGGATTTGGAGAACATATCTGAGCTTATCTCCTCGGGGGGAAACCAATACTACCCCAGCACCAGAACCATTCAGCATCTTGGAACCGTCGAAGAACATGGTCCAGTGCTCCGAGTGAACTTGAGTCGGCAATTGCTGTTCAATCCACTTGGCGACGAAATCAGCTATTGCTTGGGACTTGATAGCTTTCTTTGCCTCAAACTTGATATCTGGGGGAAGGAGTTCAATCGCCCATTTTGCCACTCGACCAGTTTCATCCCTGTTGTGCAGAATCTCTGACAATGGAGCGTCGCTGACGACTGTAATGGAATGATCAGAGAAGTAGTGAGCAACCTTCTTTGTGGTCATATAAATCCCATATACAAGCTTCTGATAATGAGGGTATCTTTGCTTTGACGGGGTCAAAACTTCAGAAACATAATATACTGGGCGCTGAACTTTGAAGGCCTTTCCTTCTTCTTCCCGCTCGACCGTAAGTACTGTACTGACGACTTGTCCCATGGCTGCGATGTAAAGTAGCAAAGGCTCTTTGCTGATTGGGGCAGCAAGCGTCGGCTGGGTGGAGAGCAGAGCTTTGAGCTCTGCAAACGCTGCATTAGCTTCAGGAGTCCACTCGAACTTGTCTGACTTCTTCATCAGTCGGTAAAGAGGCAATGCATTTTCACTGAACCGAGAGATGAATCGACTTAAAGCGGCCAAGCAACCAGTAAGCTTCTGGACGTCGTGCACACGCACAAGATGTTTCATCCGGAGTATAGTACCAACTTTTTCTGGATTGGCGTCGATTCCCCGTTCAGAAACGAGAAAACCGAGTAACTTTCCGCCAGGAACTCCGAATGTGCACTTTGATGGACTAAGCTTGATATCATACCTCCTGAGGTTGGCAAAGGTTTCAGCAAGGTCAATCAGCAGGTCAGAACCCTTCCGTGACTTGACCACAATATCATCCATGTATGCTTCCACATTCCGACTGATTTGAGTGAGCAAACACTTCTGAATCATCCTCATGAACGTGGCTCCGGCATTCTTGACGCCAAATGGCATGGTAACATAACAGAAGCACCCGAATGGAGTGATGAAAGCTGTTTTGATCTCGTGGGGTCCATATAGACGGATCTGATGGTACCCAGAATAGGCGTCTAAAAAAGATAGTCGCTCACATCCCACAGTCAAGTCGACTATCTGGTCGATGCGGGGGAGAGGAAAATGATCTTTCGGGCAGGCCTGATTGATATGTTTAAAGTCAATGCACATGCGAAGTGACTTGTCCTTCTTGGGGACCATGACAACATTGGCAAGCCACTCGGAGTGGTAAATCTCTCGGATGAACTCCGCTGCTAAGAGTCGAGCCACCTTCTCACCAATAGCCTTTCTCTTCTGGACGGTGGACCATCGAAGATGTTCTTTGATAGGTTTCACTTTTGGATCGACTCGTAGGCGGTGCTCAGCCAGCCCCCTGGGAACACCCGGCATGTTAGAAGGCTTCCATGCGAAGATCTCCCAGTTCTCACGGAGGAACTGGATGAGCGCTTCTTCCTATTTGGAGTCGAGTGTTGTTGAGATATGAGTCGGAGCAGCATTGAGATCGGTCGGCTGAATGTGAATCGGCTTTGTCTCACTGGACGACTGAAACGCTGATTCCGTAGCAGGCTTCTTGGCTCGCAACAAACCACTCGGGTCTGCAGTCTTCTGGTACTCCTGCAGCTCTACCACTGCCATCTGAGCATCAGCGATCTTTGAGCCTTTCTAAAAACACTCTTCTGCCTTCTTCCGATTGCCCATAACAGTGATCACACCTGTGGGACCAGGCATCTTCAATTTGAGATACACATAACATGGTCGAGCCATGAAACGTGCATAAGCTGGCCTGCCCAAAATAGCGTGGTAAGCACTCTGGAAATCCAAAACTTCAAACTTCAACTTTTCTTTGCGGTAATTCTTGGAATTACCAAAAACCACATCAAGAGCAATTTGGCCGAGTGACTCAGCCTTCTTCCCAGGAATGACTCCATGGAAACTCATGTTGCTGGTACTGAGTCTGTGAAGGAAATATGCCCTAGAGGCAATAATAAAGTTATTATTTATTTCCTTATAATCATGATAAATGTTTATTATTCATGCTAGAATTGTATTAACCGGAAACGTAATACATGTGTGAATACATAGACAAACAAAGTGTCACTAGTATGCCTCTACTTGACTAGCCCGTTGATCAAAGATGGTTATGTTTCCTAACCATGAACAATGAGTTGTTATTTGATTAACGGGATCACATCATTAAGAGAATAATCTGATTGACATGACCCATTCCATTAGCTTAGCACCCGATCGTTTAGTATGTTGCTATTGCTTTCTTCATGACTTATACATGTTCCTATAACTATGAGATTATGCAACTCCCGTTTACCGGAGGAACACTTTGGGTACTACCAAACGTCACAACGTAACTGGGTGATTATAAAGGAGTACTACAGGTGTCTCCAAAGGTACATGTTGGGTTGGCGTATTTCGAGATTAGGTTTTGTCATTCCGATTGTCGGAGAGGTATCTCTGGGCCCTCTTGGTAATGCACATCACTTAAGCCTTGCAAGCATTGCAACTAAATGAGTTAGTTGCTGGATGATGTATTACAGAACGAGTAAAGAGACTTGCCAGCAACGAGATTGAACTAGGTATTGGAATACCGACGATCGAATCTCGGGCAAGTAACATACCGATGACAAAGGGAACAACGTATGTTGTTATGCGGTCTGACAAATAAAGATCTTCGTAGAATATGTAGGAGCCAATATGTGCATCCAGGTCCCGCTATTGGTTATTGACCGGAGACGTGTCTCGGTCATGTCTACATTGTTCTCGAACCCGTAGGGTCCGCACGCTTAAGGTTACAATGACAGTTATATTATGAGTTTAAGCATTTTGATGTACCTAAGGTTGTTCGGAGTCCCGGATGTGATCACGGACATGACGAGGAGTCTCGAAATGGTCGAGGCGTAAAGATTGATATATTGGAAGCCTATATTTGGACATCGGAATCGTTCCGGGTGAAATCGGCATTTTTCTGGAGTACCGGGGGGTTACCGGAACCCCCCCAGGGGTTTATTGGGCCTACATGGGCCTTGAGGGAGAAGAGAGAAGGAGGCAAGAGGTGGCCGCGCGCCCCTCCCCTTCCTAGTCCAAATAGGACAAGGGAAGGGGGGCGGCGCCCCCCCTTTCCTTCCTCTCTTCCACCTCTTTCCCCTCTCTCCTTGTCCAACTAGGAGTCCTACTCCCGATGGGAGTAGGACTCCCCCTTGGCGTGCCCACCTTGGCCGGCCGCCCCCTCTCCCTGGCTCGTTTATATACTGAGGCAAGGGGCACCCCAGAGACACAAGTTGATCCACGTGATCTATTCCTTAGCCGTGTGCGGCGCCCCCAGCCACCATAGTCCTCGATAATACTATAGCGGAGTTTAGGCGAAGCCCTGCTGCTGTAGTACATCAAGATCGTCACCACGCCGTCGTGCTGACGGAACTCTTCCCCGACACTTTGCTGGATCGGAGTCCGGGGATCATCATCGAGCTGAACGTGTGCTCAAACTCGGAGGTGCCGTAGTTTCGGTGCTTGATCGGTCGGATCGTGAAGACGTACGACTACATCAACCAAACGCTTCCGTTGTCGATCTACTAGGTATGTAGATCACACTCCCCCCTCGTTGCTATGCATCACATGATCTTGCGTGTGCGTAGGAATTTTTTTTGAAATTACTACGAAACCCAACAGTGGCATCCGAGCCTAGGTTTTATATGTTGATGTTATATGCACGAGTAGAACACAAGTGAGTTGTGGGCGATATAAGTCATACTGTCTACCAGCATGTCATACTTTGGTTCGGCGGTATTGTTGGATGAAGCGGCCCAGACCAACATTACGCGTACGCTTACGCGAGACCGGTTCTCCCGACGTGCTTTGCACAGAGGTGGCTTGTGGGTGACAGTTTCTCCAACTTTAGTTGAACCAAGTATGGCTACGCCCGGTCCTTGCGAAGGTTAAAATGGAGTCAAATTGACAAACTATCGTTGTGGTTTTGATGCGTAGGTGAGACTGGTTCTTACTTAAGCCCGTAGCAACCACGTAAAACTTGCAACAACAAAGTAGAGGACGTCTAACTTGTTTTTGCAGGGCATGTTGTGATGTGATATGGTCAAGACATGATGCTGAATTTTATTGTATGAGATGATCATGTTTTGTAACCGAGTTATCGGCAACCGGCAGGAGCCATATGGTTGTCGCTTTATTGTATGCAATGCAATCGCGATGTAATGCTTTACTTTATCACTAAACGGTAGCGATAGTCGTAGAAGCACAAGCTTGGCGAGACGACAACGATGCTACCATGGAGATCAAGGTGTCACGCCGATGACGATGGTGATCACGACGGTGCTTCGGAGATGGAGATGACAAGCACAAGATGATGATGGCCATATCATATCACTTATATTGATTGCATGTGATGTTTATCTTTTATGCATCTTATCTTGCTTTGGTTGACGGTAGCATTATAAGATGATCTCTCAGTAAATTATCAAGAAGTGTTCTCCCTGAGCATGCACCGTTGCGAAAGTTCTTCGTGCTGAGACACCACGTGATGATTGGGTGTGATAGGTTCTACGTTCAAATACAACGGGTGCAAAACAGTTGCACACGTGGAATACTCAGGTTATACTTGACGAGCCAAGCATATACAGATATGGCCTCGGAACACGGAGACCGAAAAGTCAAGCGTGAATCATATAGTAGATATGATCAACATAATGATGTTCACCAATGAAAACTACTCCATCTCACGTGATGATCGGACATGGTTTAGTTGATTTGGATCAAGTAATCACTTAGAGGATTAGAGGGATGTCTATCTAAGTGGGAGTTCTTTAAGTAAATTAACTGAACTTAAATTTATCATGAAACTTAGTACCTGATTAGTATCTTGCTTGTTTATGTTTGATTGTAGATAGATGGCTCGTGCTGTTGTTCCGTTGAATTTTAATGCGTTCCTTGAGAAAGCAAAGTTGAAAGATGATGGTAGCAATTAAATGGACTGGGTCCGTAACTTGAGGATTATCCTCATTGCTGCACAGAAGAATTACGTCCTGGAAGCACCGCTGGGTGCCAGGCCTGCTGCAGGAGCAACATCGGATGTTATGAACGTCTGGCAGAGCAAAGCTGATGACTACTCGATAGTTCAGTGTGCCATGCTTTACGGCTTAGAATCGGGACTTCAACGACGTTTTGAATGTCATGGAGCATATGAGATGTTCCAGGAGTTGAAGTTAATATTTCAAGCAAATGCCCGGATTGAGAGATATGAAGTCTCCAATAAGTTCTATAGCTGCAAGATGGAAGAGAATAGTTCTGTTAGTGAGCATATACTCAAAATGTCTGGGTATAATAATCACTTGATTCAATTGGGAGTTAATCTTCCAGATGATTGTGTCATCCACAGAATTCTCCAATCACTGCCACCAAGCTACAAGAGCTTCGTGATGAACTATAATATGCAAGGGATGAATAAGACTATTCCCGAGCTCTTCGCAATGCTGAAAGCTGCGGAGGTAGAAATCAAGAAGGAGCATCAAGTGTTGATGGTCAACAAGACCACTAGTTTCAAGAAAAAGGGCAAAGGGAAGAAGAAGGGGAACTTCAAAAAGAACGGCAAGCAAGTTGCTACTCAAGAGAAGAAACCCAAACCTGGACCTAAGCCTGAAACTGAGTGCTTCTATTGCAAGCAGACTGGTCACTGGAAGCGGAACTGCCCCAAGTATTTGGCGGATAAGAAGGATGGCAAGGTGAACAAAGGGACTACGGATCAAGCAAAGATTGGTTAAGGACGAGGTGACGATGCGCGTGGGAAACGGTTCCAAAGTCGATGTGATTGCTGTCGGCACGCTACCTCTACATCTACCTTCGGGATTAGTATTAGACCTAAATAATTGTTATTTGGTGCCAGCGTTAAGCATGAACATCATATCTGGATCTTGTTTGATGCGAGATGGTTATTCATTTAAATCAGAGAATAATGGTTGTTCTATTTACATGAGTAATATCTTTTATGGTCATGCACCCTTGAAGAGTGGTCTATTCTTGTTGAATCTCGATAGTAGTAACACACATATTCATAATGTTGAAGCCAAAAGATGCAGAGTTGATAATGAGAGTGCAACTTATTTGTGGCACTGCCGTTTAGGTCATATCGGTATAAAGCGCATGAAGAAACTCCATACCGATGGACTTTTGGAACCACTTGGTTATGAATCACTTGGTACTTGCGAACCGTGCCTCATGGGCAAGATGACTAAAACGCCGTTCTCCGGTACTATGGAGAGAGCAACAGATTTGTTGGAAATCATACATACAGATGTATGTGGTCCGATGAATATTGAGGCTCGTGGCGGATATCGTTATTTTCTCACCTTCATAGATGATTTAAGCAGATATGGGTATATCTACTTAATGAAACATAAATCTGAAACATTTGAAAAGTTCAAAGAATTTCAGAGTGAAGTTGAAAATCATCGTAACAAGAAAATAAAGTTTCTACGATCTGATCGTGGAGGAGAATATTTGAGTTACGAGTTTGGTGTACATTTGAAAAATTGTGGAATAGTTTCGCAACTCACGCCACCCGGAACACCTCAGCGTAATGGTGTGTCCGAACGTCGTAATCGTACTTTACTGGATATGGTGCGATCTATGATGTCTCTTACTGATTTACCGCTATCGTTTTGGGGATACGCTCTAGAGACGGCCGCATTCACGTTAAATAGGGCACCATCAAAATCCGTTGAGACGACGCCTTATGAACTGTGGTTTGGCAAGAAACCGAAGTTGTCGTTTCTGAAAGTTTGGGGCTGCGATGCTTATGTGAAAAAGCTTCAACCTGATAAGCTTGAACCCAAATCGGAGAAATGTGTCTTCATAGGATATCCAAAGGAAACTATTGGATACACCTTCTATCACAGATCCGAGGCAAGACTTTTGTTGCTAAATTCGGAAACTTCCTGGAGAAGGAGTTTCTCTCGAAAGAAGTGAGTGGGAGGAAAGTAGAGCTTGACGAGGTAACTGTACCTGCTCCCTTATTGGAAAGTAGTACATCACAGAAACCTGTTTCTGCGACACCTACACCGATTAGTGAGGAAGCTAATGATAATGATCATGAAACTTCAGAACAAGATACTACTGAACCTCGTAGATCAACCAGAGTAAGATCCGCACCAGAGTGGTACGGTAATCCTGTTCTGGAAGTCATGCTACTAGATCATGATGAACCTACGAACTATGAAGAAGCAATGGTGAGCCCAGATTCGACAAAGTGGCTTGAAGCCATGAAATCTGAGATGGGATCCATGTATGAGAACAAAGTATGGACTTTGGTTGACTTGCCCGATGATCGGCAAGCAATTGAGAATATATGGATCTTCAAGAAGAAGACTGACACTGACGGTAATATTACTGTCTACAAAGCTCGACTTGTCGCAAAAGGTTTTCGGCAAGTTCAAGGGATTGACTACGATGAGACCTTCTCACCCGTAGCGATGCTTAAGTCTGTCCGAATCATGTTAGCAATTGCCGCATTTTATGATTATGAAATTTGGCAGATGGATGTCAAAACTGCATTCCTGAATGGATTTCTGGAAGAAGAGTTGTATATGATGCAACCAGAAGGTTTTGTCGATCCAAAGGGAGCTAACAAAGTGTGCAAGATCCAGCGATCCATTTATGGACTGGTGCAAGCCTCTCGGAGTTGGAATAAATGTTTTGATAGTGTGATCAAAGCATTTGGTTTTATACAGACTTTTGGAGAAGCCTGTATTTACAAGAAAGTGAGTGGGAGCTCTGTAGCATTTCTGATATTATATGTGGATGACATATTACTAATTGGAAATGATGTAGAATTTCTGAATAGCATAAAGGGATACTTGAATAAAAGTTTTTCAATGAAAGACCTCGGTGAAG
Organism: Triticum dicoccoides; assembly: GCF_002162155.2. Lineage (NCBI taxonomy): Eukaryota > Viridiplantae > Streptophyta > Magnoliopsida > Poales > Poaceae > Triticum > Triticum dicoccoides. The sequence goes on along the minus strand of NC_041384.1, from coordinate 564,159,319 downwards.
CTGCTTACATATTAGGCATTAAGATCTATAGAGATAGATCAAAACGCTTAATTGGACTTTCACAAACCACATACCTTGACAAAATTTTGAAGAAGTTCAAAATGGATCAAGCAAAGAAAGGGTTCTTGCCTGTGTTACAAGGTGTGAAGTTGAGTAAGACTCAATGCCCGACCACTGCAGAAGATAGAGAGAATATGAAAGATGTTCCCTATGCATCAGCCATAGGATCTATCATGTATGCAATGCTGTGTACCATACCTGATGTGTGCCTTGCTATAAGTCTAGCAGGGAGGTACCAAAGTAATCCAGGAGTGGATCACTGGACAGCGATCAAGAACATCCTGAAATACCTGAAAAGGACTAAGGATGTGCTTCTCGTATATGGAGGTGAAAAAGAGCTCATCATAAAAGGTTACGTTGATGCAAGCTTTGACACTGATCCGGATGATTCTAAATCGCAAACCGGATACGTGTTTACATTAAACGGTGGAGCTGTCAGTTGGTGTAGTTCTAAACAAAGTGTTGTAGCGGGATCTACATGTGAAGCGGAGTACATAGCTGCTTCGGAAGCAGCAAATGAAGGAGTCTGGATGAAGGAGTTCATATCCGATCTGGGTGTCATACCTAGTGCATCGGGTCCAATGAAAATCTTTTGTGACAATACTAGTGCAATTGCCTTGGCAAAGGAATCCAGATTTCACAAGAGAACCAAGCACATCAAGAGATGCTTCAATTCCATCCGGGATCTAGTCCAGGTGGGAGACATAGAGATTTGCAAGATACATACGGATCTGAATATTGCAGACCCGTTGACTAAGCCTCTTCCACGAGCAAAACATGATCATCACCAAGGCTCCATGGGTGTTAGAATCATTACTGTGTAATCTAGATTATTGACTCTAGTGCAAGTGGGAGACTGGAGGAAATATGCCCTAGAGGCAATAATAAAGTTATTATTTATTTCCTTATAATCATGATAAATGTTTATTATTCATGCTAGAATTGTATTAACCGGAAACATAATACATGTGTGAATACATAGACAAACAAAGTGTCACTAGTATGCCTCTACTTGACTAGCCCGTTGATCAAAGATGGTTATGTTTCCTAACCATGAACAATGAGTTGTTATTTGATTAACGGGATCACATCATTAAGAGAATGATCTGATTGACATGACCCATTCCATTAGCTTAGCACCCGATCGTTTAGTATGTTGCTATTGCTTTCTTCATGACTTATACATGTTCCTATAACTATGAGATTATGCAACTCCCGTTTACCGGAGGAACACTTTGGGTACTACCAAACGTCACAACATAACTGGGTGATTATAAAGGAGTACTACAGGTGTCTCCAAAGGTACATGTTGGGTTGACGTATTTCGAGATTAGGTTTTGTCATTCCGATTGTCGGAGAGGTATCTGTGGGCCCTCTCGGTAATGCACATCACTTAAGCCTTGCAAGCATTGCAACTAAATGAGTTAGTTGCGGGATGATGTATTACAGAACGAGTAAAGAGACCTGCCAGCAACGAGATTGAACTAGGTATTGGAATACCGACGATCGAATCTCGGGCAAGTAACATACCGATGACAAAGGGAACAACGCATGTTGTTATGCGGTCTGACTGATAAAGATCTTCGTAGAATATGTAGGAGCCAATATGGGCATCCAGGTCCCGCTATTGGTTATTGACCGGAGACGTGTCTCGGTCATGTCTACATTGTTCTCGAACCCGTAGGGTCCGCACGCTTAAGGTTACGATGATAGTTATATTATGAGTTTAAGCATTTTGATGTACTGAAGGTTGTTCGGAGTCCCGGATGTGATCACGGACATGACGAGGAGTCTCAAAATGGTCGAGACGTAAAGATTGATATATTGGAAGCCTATATTTGGACATCGGAATCGTTCCGGGTGAAATCGGCATTTTTCCGGAGTACCGGGGGGTTACCGGAACCCCCCCGGGGGTTTATTGGGCCTACATGGGCCTTGAGGGAGAAGAGAGAAGGAGGAAAGAGGTGGCCGCGCGCCCCTCCCCTTCCTAGTCCGAATAGGACAAGGGAAGGGGGCGGCGCCCCCCCTTTCCTTCCTCTCTTCCACCTCTTTCCCCTCTCTCCTTGTCCAACTAGGAGTCCTACTCCCGATGGGAGTAGGACTCCCCCTTGGCGCGCCCACCTTGGCCGGCCGCCCCCTCTCCCTGGCTCCTTTATATACTGAGGCAAGGGGCACCCCAGAGACACAAGTTGATTCACGTGATCTATTCCTTAGCCGTGTGCGGCGCCCCCAGCCACCATAGTCCTCGATAATACTGTAGCGGAGTTTAGGCGAAGCCCTACTGCTGTAGTACATCAAGATCGTCACCACGCCGTCGTGCTGACGGAACTCTTCCCCGACACTTTGCTGGATCGGAGTCCGGGGATCATCATCGAGCTGAACGTGTGCTCAAACTCGGAGGTGCCGTAGTTTTGGTGCTTGATCGGTCGGATCGTGAAGACGTACGACTACATCAACCAAACGCTTCCGTTGTCGATCTACTAGGTATGTAGATCACACTCCCCCCTCGTTGCTATGCATCACATGATCTTGCGTGTGTGTAGGAATTTTTTTGAAATTACTACGAAACCCAACAGTCTGGACATCGGGATGCCCATCCCTTTCAACGTCTCTGCATACAGTATGTTCAAACCACTGCCACCATCCATCAAAACTTTGGTCAGTCGAGTGCCTTCGACAACTGGGTTGACCACCAAAGCTTGCCTCCTAGGGGTGGCAATGTGCGTTGGGTGATCGGACTGGTCGAATGTGATGGCAGTCTGAGACCACTTCAAATAGCTGGGTGTCGCCGGAGCAACCATATTCACCTCACGGTTGATAACATTCAGTCAAATTTTGCTTTCAACATCAGCAAAAATCATCAGGGTCGAATTGACCTGGGGGTATCCATCATCACTATCTTCCTTGTCCTCAACTTTGTCCGACTCCTTTTCCTTATCTTTGGGTTGTTTGCTCTGGAACTGCTGGATCAAGAGCCGACACTGTCGAGTGGTATGTTTCGGGTAAATGAGTTTACCCTCTTCATTTTTCTTTGTGTGAATGTGACATGGCAAATCCAACACATCATTTCCATCCTGGTCTTTAACTTTTTTGGGGTTCCAAGGCCCTTTGGGTTTCCCCTTAAACTTTCCTTGAGTTACAGCCAAGGCTTCCCCAGGAGCAGCTGGCTCGGCTTTCCGCTTCTGTTTCCGATTGGAATTTCCTCCTCCGGTTTCTTGGGCGACTGACTTGAGCTTGCCACTCCGGAGTCGATCCTCATCTTCACCATTAGCGTACTTGGTAGCAATCTCCATCATCCGACTCAGAGACATGTCTCCGGTTCGACCAAATTTCAAATTCAGCTCTCTGTATTTGACGCCTTCCTTGAAGGCACAGACTGCTTGGTGATCAGATACATTCTCCACTATATGGTGCAACGTGATCCATCTCTGGATGTAATCCCTCAAAGTTTCATTCGGCTTCTGCACACAAGACCGCAGTTCCATCATCCCTGCCGGTCGCTTGCATGTTCCTTCAAATGTCGTGACAAACACTCGGGCGAGATCTTCCCAAGTGTAAATGCTGCTGGGTGCTAACTGATTCAGCCACGCTCTGGCCGACCCCTCCAACATGAGAGGCAGGTGCTTCATGGCCACTTCATCATTGCCACCGGACAGCCACTCGGTAGTCTTCAAGCCAAGTATCGGGCTTGGACTCACCAGCGAGCTTACTGACTCCAGTCGCCAACCTGAAGTTGGGAGGAATCACTGCGGCCCTGATGGCTCTGCTAAAGCACTCTGGCCCTGAAACATGCACTCCGCTGCTGGTAGGTGCATCTCTGTCGGGACCTTCTCAGTGAGCTCTGTTCCTGTCGACCAAACCTTGAACGAGAATGGATCTCGCATCAAAGCCTGGCTCCCTGGGGTCGACTGGGATCCTTCGCCCAACACTGTGAGGGCACCTGTCATCCTGCTGGCGAGGCACATACGACCCACTCCTCGGGGGAGGGGTAGGCACTCGACGTCGATCATCACGATCGAGTCGGTGATCATACTGCTCACAGTTCCTGTACTGATCGCACCGGTCCCCACGTCCCTCGCGCCTCGGGGGCGATCTTGGGCTGTGAGCCGACTGGAATGTATCTGCAGCCACGGATCTGCTGTGGATCCTGTTCCACGACTGTGAAACAGCTGAGTTCTGGTCCCCTGCTTCCCGAAGTAATGCTCTGATCTATAACAAGCCTCTGCCAGCCTCTGACTGGGAAGGCTGAATCGACTCTGCTATACGGGCCGCAGCTGCTAAATTCTGAATCAGGGTTCGATATACCTGCGGGGGCGGAAAGAGCTGACGTCGACTGGATTCTGGAACCCGTTGTCGCGCACGCTCGTCGAGTGCTCGCTGGAGGTTCTCCAGTCGAGTGCGTTCAGCCAAGTTGGCCAAACATGCGTCCTCCAAGGCACGAGCCTCACGGGTTTCTCCAACGATAGGAGTGTGCAGCGCATCCATGTTCCGACGGCGAAGTTCTTCTCTTTGCAGCAAAGTGAGAGGCTCGGGGAGATACTCCTCATGGGCATGCGACGAGTCGCCTCTGCCCTCGCCTCCGTCTGTGCGGGGAAAGCCAGGAGGACTGCGTGGTCCATCGACCATCAGAACCTCCGCTGCTGGATCACTGCTGTCGCACTCGGATGCAGTCTCTGCGGAGCCAGTCGAACAAGCCGTAGAGGGATTCGTCGGGCTCGATCGCCGCGAATTGAGGGGTGGCCGACTGGTGGGCCACCGCATGCCTCACCCACCGCTGAAGCCTCGACCGACCGGAGCGCTTGCGCCAGCGGGAGATAGGGGGGAGGACAACACAGGAGCCGACCGATATTGGGTCGACGGTTGCCGCAGGAGGATGCCGCGGACGCATGCGCGAAAGTGCGTCGCCCCACGGACGGGGAGCGCGTCGACGTCAAGTGGAGCCTCCTGAAGCCAAGCGGAGTCGTCGGCGACGAACGTGAGCACGCCGAGACGGATCTCGCGGCCCTCCATCAAAACTCCGCCCGAAACCATGATCAAGGGGATCGGAAAAATCGCAACTTCTCCAACAAGTCGGTAAGACACCTGCCCCAAGGTGGGCGCCAACTGTCGTGGTTCTAAGTCTGACAGTAATGTAGGGGGGTAGGTATGGAGAGGCAAGATCCTAGCTATGGAGTAGTTGTAAGCACAAAAGATTTACGAGTTCAGGCCCTTCTCGGAAGAAGTAACAGCCCTACGTCTCGGAGCCCGGAGGCGGTCGACTGGATTATGTGTGTATGAATTACAGGGGTGCGAACCCTTTACACTGAGGAGGGGGGTGGCTTATATAGAGTTCGCCAGACCCCTCCGGCCCTCAGTTATGCCGGGTTTAAAGTACATTAAGGTCGGGCGTTACTGGTAACGCCACTAATAAAGTGTTATAAAGATCATAAAGGCTACTTAATGTCCGACCGTTAGCGCGCGGAGCGTCTCTAGATCTCCTGGCCGTCGAGTGGGCGGATCTTGGTCGAGTGGTAGACTTCACGGTCGAGTGTCCTCGAGTTCGTCGAGTGGATCACCTTCAAGTCGATTGAAAAGTGATTTCTTCTAGAGATGTCCTTGGGTAGGGTAGTTTGGACAGGTCCGTGACCCTACCCTAGGTACATAGCTTCATCACTGGCTAGGGGCAAGGGGATATGTCGAGGGAGATAGAGGAGCAGGCAAGGGGGTACAACGTACCGATTCAGGAAGGTAGGAGAGAAGCACTTGGAGCGATACGGGGTGCGGCAGTGAAATGTTTACTTTTGTAGTGGCAATTTGAACTATAACTTGGTTAAACTCTTGCTCTTCATTTTCGTGAAGTTGGGCTTCCCCGTCTTCTCCTTTTTACTTTTTACACCAGGGGAGGGCTCAGCTTCTCGAATTTAGTTCCACGGAGCTCACGCATCCGAAGCAGCTTAGTGCGTTGAGTTCACAAAATTGAGAGCTTGAGATGATCCAAAAAGGCCATAAGAGCATGCTTTAGCCATGGATTATCCCTCATTATGGCGGGATGTTCAGCAAGGAACAGTAAGACAAAAGCACATATGTTTTTTTGTCGAAGTACTTACTACTTGGGCCGCAATGTGGCATGGGGGACTTTCCCAACTGTAGTATGCGAGATGACATGCGTAACTATAGCTCAAAAGTGAGTAAGGAGGAGGGGGTCCCTATTTGGTGCGTGTTGCGGCAAATAGCCGGACATTTGCGTAGGAGTGCTCAGGGATGGGTCGGGCCATGTGTATCCAATGTAGTGCAGCATTTTTTTTTCTTTTCCCATTTGTTTTTTCACCGGTTTTAGGAACACTTTAGAAGCTTCGTTTTTTTGGTTTTGCTGTTTCATTTTTACTGTTTTATTTCTTTCCACTTTTTTCTTTTTTCTATTTCTTTTATCTTTTCCTTCATTTTTTTTAAACTCATAAATTTCAAAAAATCTTCTTATTTCAAAAAACAATCAGATTCTCGTACAATGCTTGGGGACATGCAAAAATTGTTAATGTTTTAAAAAATTATTCTGTTTTTAAAAATTGTGTTCACATTTTTGTGTGAAAAAAATGAGACTTTCAAATTGTTCGCAAATTTATAAAACATATTTTTTTAAATCTTTTTCAATTTTGCATAATTTTCAAAAATCACAGTTCCAATAAATGTTCGGATTTTCAAAAGATATGCAATTTACACAAAATGTTGAATTATTCAAAAAAATGTTTCTTTCCAAAGTTTGTTCACATTTCCAAATAATTTTGGGAACTATAAAAACAAAAAAATGGAAACAAAATGTCACATGTTCAAAAATAGTTTGAATTTAAATTGTATTCACATTTTCAATAAATGTTTTGAATTTTTTTTAAACATTATTTTCAAGAAATTTCAAAAAATCACGTCTTATATCTGTCGCTGCTTATAGATCTTATGTTTTCATATCTGACATTTTCACCTAATTGCACACTTAGAGTTTTAGTTTTAAATATTGACTTGGAAGGAAAGCCCGTCCAAAAAAATCGAATTTAGCATTCCCTTAAAAATATCAAATTTAGCATAACCGTAATGATTATATTTGTGTAATACAGTAGGATATTTGTTTTTTAGAAGTTGTGCCGTCTGAAGGGCCCAAAAGGCACTCATGGTCTCTGCCTGGTTCATTTTGTCGATCAAAATTCTGATGGATTCGGCTAAGGGGAGCGAACATGATCCCATGGCATTTTTTTTTTCCATGAAGAAAACAGCACAGGACATCAGCAACTAATAAATAGCTGCTGTTTGTATCTCTAGCTGTTCTGGCCACCACATGGTTCGTAACAGAGGTGTATCCACACTTCCACAGTCAACACAGTTCGTGAGAGTTGGGATCGCGTATGCACAGAAAGAAAAAACACGAATGCAAATGCAAACGAATGAAGATGAAACGTATGAATTCAATTTAATATCGTCACTGTACACACACCATCAACTACAGACCTCGAACCAAGAAACGAAGTTGCACCGGAACGCCCATGAACCCACAACAACAAATGCCAGAAAAGAAGAGCATGCGCGCGCGCGCCGCGGCACCAAACCGGGCGCCATATGGGCGCACGCCTAGCAGAAGAGGTAGCCGAACGCCGTGGCGGCGACGAACACGGCGGCGAAGGTCGGGGCGGCGCCGGCGGCGCCGGAGGTGGGCGGCGCGGCGGTGGCGCCGGAGGTGGGCGACACGGCGGGCGCGTCGGCCGCGGAGGCCATGCCGACCAGGGACGAGGCGACGACCACGGCGACGGCGGCCGCGGCGAGGATCTTGGCCTTCAACTGCCCTGCCATCTTCGTGACTTGGCTTCTCGCTTGCTTGAGGAGGGCGAGGAAGGCGCCTTGTTGCTGCTGATTGACGCCGGTGTCGCTGCTTCGACGGAGAAGCCGGGGAGGTGCTTATATACAGCTGCGGTTGGGCCGGCCTGCCTAATATAAGCTGGCGAACGGGAGGACGGCCGGCTGTCGCGTGGCTGGCTTGGGTTCATGGCGCGTGCGCGAGTGATTTCCGGCGCCGGTACGTGGGGTGGAGGAGTTGGTGCGGGGCCCGTCGCTGCGCTGGGCCGGCGAATTATTCGCGCGGCAGCCGGCAATGGCACATGGTGGGTGCCAACGACTCTGCCGTCCTGCTCTGCTGGCCTCCGCCGCGCGCGGCTGTGCAAATGGTGGGAGGTGTGTTCTGAGGTTTGGCTATTGCTATGGCGACCGCGAGCTGCTCCATGCGGATACTATTTTTTTTGCAGCCATCTTTACGGATGTTTTTATTACTAGCTCTAGAAGATTTCATGGTCGTACAGTCCAACTGTGAACTGTCGATCGATGAGTAGTAACTTTTTAAAAATACAAGGGTATAAAACTTAAAATAGCGAACAAAGCACATGAGTCAGCATTCTCCGTTTGGTTGATCTATGGATTCGGAAAAACCTGATGTGAGGTATGAGAAAGTTGTTGTGAGCCGAGAACTGTGGGAAAGCTCAAAGTTGTTTAGTTGCAATGTGTGTGAAAGTTCGGTCTGGTGACTCCGAGACTTGCACTACGTGGAAGTTGCACAGTTCCAGATCATGTGGTTGAAATTTTCCTTTAACTGTCTTTTGTATTGCAGAAGTTGGGTCGAGATGTTGAACCAAAGACACCCTAAACCAGCTCCAACTTTATGAAAAAGTGAGAAGTGAGGTGTCATGTAGTCGTTGTTCACATAACACCACTAGAAAAAGACAACATACATCTCATCAAAATATCAAACAAATATCAAATTCACATGATTACTTATAACAAGACTTCTCCCATGTCCTCGGGAACAAACGTAACTACTCACAAAGCATATTCATGTTCAAGATAAGAGGGGTATTGCATATCATTAAGGATCTGAACATATGATCTTCCACCAAACAAACCAACTAGCATCAACTACAAGAAGTAATCAACACTACTAGCAACCCACAGGTACCAATCAGAGGTTTTGAGACAAAGATTGAATACAACAGATGAACTAGGGTTTCAGAGGAGATGGTGCTGGTGAAGATGTTGATGGAGATTGACCCCATCTCGTTGAGAGGATCATTGGTGATGACGATGGCTTCGATTTCCCCCTCCCGGAGGGAAGTTTCCCCGGCAGAACGGCTCCACCGGAGCCCTAGATTGCTTCTACCCAGGTTCCGCCTCGAGACGGCGGCACTTTATCCCGAAAGCTTTTGATATTTTCCAGGTAAAAACCCTTCATATAGCAGAAGATGGGCACCGGGGACCTGCTGGGGGGGCACAAGCCCTAGGGACGCGCTGGGCGCGCCCCCAGGCTTGTGGCCACCTGGTGAATCCCCCTCTGGTATTTCTTCGCCCAATATTTTTTTTACATTCCAAAAAAATTCTCCGTAAATTTTCAGGACTTTTGGAGTTGTGCAGAATAGGTCTCTCAGATTTGCTTATTTCCGGTCCAGAATTCTAGCTGTCTGCATTCTCCTTCTTCATGTAAATCTTATAAAATAAGAGAGAAAAGGCAGAAGTATTGTACCATAATGTGTAATAACAGCCCATAATGCAACAAATATCTATATAAAAGCATGATGCAAAATGGATGTATCAACTCCCCCAAGCTTAGACCTCGCTTGTCCTCAAGCGAAAGCCACAATCGATAAATGTGTCCAGATTTTTAGAGATAGAGGTGTCGATAAAATAAAATACGGACATGAGGGCATCATAATCATATTTAGAACAACAACATATATTGTCATATAATTTCTTATGCTAAAGTAACAATTCATTCACAAGGTAGAGTATGAATCAGAAACTTTATTGAAAACTAACAAACTATGATCTCAGTCATTGAAGCAATTACAATTTATCATAATGTCGGAAAGAGTCAATGTAAGAGCTTTTGCAAAGCAAGTCCACATACTCAACCATCTTTTAATCTTTCACAATTGCTAACACTCGCGCGATACTTATGAGTTCAAAGTCTCAATTGGACACATAGAAAGATAGGAGCTTATGACTGAGCCTCCCGACCTTTTTCCTCAAGGGTAATGTCAACAATAATACTTTATGATAACCTACATCCGAGTGGATATATATGTCTGGATCTTTACATAGTGCTTGCCAAAAGAGAAAAAGTGTAAAAAGGAAAGGTGAAGATCACCTTAACTCTTGTATAAAGGTAGATGATAAAAGTAAAAGATAGGCTCTTCGCAGAGGGAAGCAGAGGTTGTCATGCACTTTTATGGTTGGATGCACAAAATCTTAATGCAAAAGAACGTCACTTTATATTGCCGTTTGTGAAAAAGAACTTTATTATGCAGTCTGTCGCTTTTATTTCTTGCATATCACAAGTTCATATAAAGCTTATTTTCTTCACACTAAAAGATCTTACATATTTAGAGAGCAATTTTTATTGCTTGCATCGATGACAACTTACTTGAAGGATCTTACTCAATCCATAGTGGACTCTCATGGAAGAACTGGGTTAAGGGATATTTGGATGCACAACTAGTATCTCTACTTGATGCAAAAGATTTGGCTAGCATAGGGTGAGAAGCAAGTTCAACATGTTGGAGCATCCATGACAATATAACTTCTATTCGGATATAAGAAAACATAACCTATTATATTGTCTTCCTTGTCCAACAACAACCTTTTAGCATGTAATGAGTGCTCACAATCACAAAAGATGTCCAAGATCTTTCCCTAATAATAAAGCAGCTACTGTTTCTAGTCGTACATCGTCGGCATGTTTGCAAAAAAGTCCCTGAAGGTTTTGCTATTCAACCTGCAGTCCCGGCATAAGTCAGCCCGAACCGGTATGGAGGAGAGAAAAGAAAAAAAATATAGCCCAGCCGCCCGCACGACCCTGCCTCCTCGAGCCCCAGCCTGCCGCCACCTCCTGCCCCACCCCGCCTCACGCGTGCCGCCCTCCGCCACCGCGCGCCGTCCGCCACTGCCGCCGCCACCTCCAGCCCTCCCCGCCCCGC
>NC_041384.1:564146680-564147629 GCF_002162155.2 Triticum dicoccoides | reverse complement strand
GCGCGCCTCCGCCGCCGCCACCTCCAGCCCGCCCCGACCCGCGCCGTGTGCCCCCGCCTGCTCGCAAAGGGCCTCGAGGCCTGCTGCCCCGCCCGGCTCACCCACCTCGCTCGAGGTTGGGCGAGCGCAGAAGCAAAGTTTAGGACAACGGATCGGAATTCATTGATTGGTTCTCTCTTTCTCTCCTCTCCCTTGGATTCATGGCGTTGGTGGACCAATCTTGCCTTCATGGTGGCGGCGGAACGAGCTCCGTGAGATCAGGTGGGCTTGCTTCTGGTAATCTCAGTTTTGTTAGTAGCGAGTGGTTAATTTAGTGTTCATTGGCAACAAAAAGAAGTGAATAATATCATGCCATAATTTAGTGTTGCTTCCCGGTCCTGGATAGATGATGTATTGTACTTCTGCATAAGCTAGGAAATCTACAAATATATTATCTGCAGACTATTTGTCCATACTTCTCCAAGATTTGAACATATACCATCTTTGTTGATCGATTTTATTACTAACTAGCAGATTCCTCCTGGTGTTTGGTACGTTTTCGGCTGGTTTGATTTACTAGCTACGTCCAAGCAGGGCACTAGACTGATTTCATGAGGATTACTAGCTACGTCCCAATCCAAGCTAGCTGACTTACTAGCTACGTCCCAAGCAGGCCAATCCAATATGTTGATCGATTTGATTGTTCCGGCTGGAAATTAACACATCTGGAGGTCAGGGGGTGCGTCATTCACACTAGATCGTACCCGGAGTTCTACAATTAGGTATGATTACAACTGGGAAGCTAACCTTCCTGGATAACTATTTTAGTATCTGTTTTTATTTATTGATGATGAGAACTAAATAAATTGGCTACTGTCATGTTCCTCCCTTAAAAAAAGATTCTGCTAGATGTGCTTCACAATAATAATGGTAATACCTAAAGGAGTTCTTGCTGCAAGTTAGCGCATAT
>NC_041384.1:564138056-564146447 GCF_002162155.2 Triticum dicoccoides | reverse complement strand
TTCGGTACCACGTACCTGCGTTACTGGTTTGCGTTAAGGATTTCGCTACTATCGCCAAGGTATCTACAGAATTACAAATATGATGCAACATTGCTACCTCTTGAGAATTGCGTTGGTTTTCCATTAAAGAGGAAAGGGTGATGCAGTAAAGTAGCATAAGTATTTCCCTTTGTTTTTGAGAACCAAGGTATCAATCCAGTAGGAGGCCATGCTCAAGTACCTCGCACCTACACAAACAAATAAAAACCTCGCAACCAACGCAATAAAGGGGTTGTCAATCCCTTCACGGTCACTTACGAAAGTGAGATCTGATAGATATGATAAGATAATATTTTTGGTATTTTTATAATAAAGATGCAAAGTAAAATAAAAGGCAATAAAAATAGCTATTTGTTGGAAGATTAATATGATGGAAAATAGACCCGGGGGCCATAGGTTTCACTAATGGCTTCTCTCAAGAGCATAAGTATTACAGTGGGTTAACAAATTACTATTGAGCAATTGATAGAATTGAGCATAGTTATGAGAATATCTAGGTATGATCATGTATATAGGCATCACGTCCGTGAAAAGTAGACCGACTCCTGCCTGCATCTACTACTATTACTCCACACATCGACCGCTATCCAGCATGCATCTAGAGTATTAAGTTCAAAAGAACAGAGTAATGATTTAAGTAAGATGACGTGATGTAGAGGGATAAACTCATGCAATATGATATAAACCCCATCTTGTTATCCTCGATGGCAACAATACAATACGTGCCTTGCTGCCCCTGCTGTCACTGGGAAAGGACACCGCAAGATTGAACCCAAAGCTAAGCACTTCTCCCATTGCAAGAAAGAACAATCTAGTAGGCCAAACCAAACTGATAATTCGAAGAGACTTGCAAAGATAACCAATCATACATAAAAGAATTCAAAGAAGATTCAAATATTGTTCATAGATAAACTTGATCATAAACCCACAGTTCATCGGTCTCAACAAACACACCGCAAAAGAAGATTACATCGAATAGATCTCCACGAGAATCATGGAGAACTTTGTATTGAGATCCAAAGAGAGAGAAGAAGCCATCTAGCTAATAACTATGGACCCGAAGAATTGAGGTAAACTACTCACACATCATCGGAGAGGCTATGGTGTTGATGTAGAAGCCCTCCGTGATCAATGCCCCCTCCGGCAGGACGCCGGAAAAGGCCCCAAGATGGGATCTCATGGGTACAGAAGGTTGCGGCGGTGGAATTAGGTTTTCGTGGATGCTTCTGTTGGCTTGGGGGTACGTAGGTATATATAGGAGGAAGAAGTACGTCGGTGGAGCAACGTGGGCCCCACGAGGGTGGAGGGCGTGCCCCCCTGCCTCATGCTCTCCTGGTTGATTTCTTGACGTAGGGTCCAAGTCCTCTGGATCACGTTTGTTCCAAAAATCACGTTCCCGAAGGTTTCATTCCATTTGGACTCCGTTTGATATTCTTTTTCTGTGAAACTCTGAAATAGGCAAAAAAACAGCAATTTGGGCTGGGCCTCCGGTTAATAGGTTAGTCGCAAAAATAATATAAAAATGTATAACAAAGCCCCTTAATCATCCAAAACAGAATATAATATAGCATGAAGCAATAAAAAATTATAGATACGTTGGAGACGTATCAAGCATCCCCAAGCTTAATTCCTACTCGTCCTCGAGTAGGTAAATGATAAAAACAGAACTTTTGATGCGGAATGCTACTTGGCATAATTTTTTTAATGTAACTCTCTTAACTGTGGTATGAATATTCAGATCCGAAAGATTCAAGATAAAATTTTAATATCGACATAAAAGTAATAATACTTCAAGCATACTAACTAAGCAATTATGTCTTCTCAAAATAACATGGCCAAAGAAAGTCCATCTCTACAAAATCATATAGTTTAGTCATGCTCCATTTTTGTCACACAAGAATGCTCTCATCATGCACAACCTCGATGATAAGCCAAGCAATTGTTTCATACTTTAGTAATCTCAAACTTTTTCAACCTTCACGCAATACATGAGCGTGAGCCATGGATATAGCACCATGGGTGGAATAGAATATAATGATGGGGGTTATGTGGAGAAGACAAAAAAGGAGAAAGTCTCACATCAACACGGCTAATCAACGGGCTATGGAGATGCCCATCGATTGATGTTAATGCAAGGAGTAGGGATTGTCATGCAACGGATGCACTAGAGCTATAAATGCATAAGAACTCAACAAAAGGAACTAAGTGGGTGTGCATCCAACTTGTTTGCTCACGAAGACCTAGGGCATTTGAGGAAGCCCATTGTTGGAATATACAAGCCAAGTTCTATAATGAAAAATTCCCACTAGTATATGAAAGTGACTTAACAAGAGACTCTCTATCATGAAAATCATGGTGCTACTTTGAAGCACAGGTGTGGAAAAAAAGATAGTAGCATTGTCCCTTTTTATTTTATTTTTTTGGGCCTCCCTTTTTTTATTTGGCCTTTCTCTCTTTTTTTGGGACAATTCTCTGTGAATGATGATCATCACACTTCTATTTATTTACAACTCAATGATTTCAACTCGATACTAGAACAAGGTAGGACTCTATATGAATGCCTCTGGCAGTATACCGGGATAGGCAATGAATCAAGAGTGACATGTATGAAAAATTATGAACGGTGGCTTTGCCACAAATACAATGTCAACTACATGATCATGCAAAGCAATATGACAATGATGAACGTGTCATGATAAACGGAACGGCGAAAAGTTGCATGGCAATATATCTCGGAATGGCTATGGAAATGCCATAATAGGTAGGTATGGAGGCTGTTTTGAGGAAGATATAAGGAGGTTATGTGTGATAGTGTGTATCATATCACGGGGTTTGGATGCACCGGCAAAGTTTGCACCAACTCTCAATGTGAGAAAGGGCAATGCATGGTACCGAAGAGGCTAGCAATGATGGAAAGGTAAGAGTGCGTATAATCCATGGACTCAACATTAGTCATAAAGAACTCACATACTTATTGCAAAAATCTACAAGTCATCAAAAACCAAGCACTGCGCGCATGCTCCTAGGGGGATAGATTGGTAGGAAAAGACCATCGCTTGTCCCCGACCGCCACTCATAAGGAAGACAATCAAAGAACACCTCTTGTTTCAAATTTGTTACATAACATTTACCATACGTGCATGCTACGGGACTTGCAAACTTAAACACAAGTATTTCTCAATTCCATAACTACTCAACTAGCACAACTTTAATATCACTACCTCCATATCTCAAGACCTCATCAAGCATCAAACTTCTCTTAGTATTCAGCACACTCATAAGAAAGTTTTTACTAGTCTCGAATACTTAGCATATTAGGATTCATTTTCCTATTTAAGAAAATTACCATGCTGTTTAAGACTCTCAAAATAATATAAGTGAAGCATGAGAGAATAATAGTTTCTATAAAACAAAACCACCACCATGCTCTAAAAGATATAAGTGAAGCACTAGAGCAAAAACTATGTAGCTCAAAAGATATAAGCGAAGCGCATAGAGTATTCTAATAAATTCCGAATCATGTGTGTGTCTCTCAAAAGTTATAGCAAGGATGATTGTGGTAAACTAAAAAGAAAAGACTTGAAAACTTGAAAACTTGAAAACTTCACAACACAAAACTTAACAGAAAATATCGTGAGCTCCGTTAGCGAAAGAAAACAAAACACCACTTCAAGGTACTGTAATGAACTCATTCTTTATTTATATTGGTGTTAAACCTACTGTATTAAAACTTCTATATGGTTTATAAACTATTTTATTAGCCATAGATTCATCAAAATAAGCAAACAACACACGAAAAACAGAATCTATCAAAAACAGAACAGTCTGTAGTAATCTGTAACTAACGCAAACTTCTGGAACTCAAAACATTCAGCAAAAATAGGTAGACCTACACAATTTGTTTATTGATCAGCAGCAATTGGAATCAATATTTTATCATGTTCTGGTGATTTTTAACAATTGTTTTCGTGAACAGAAAGTTTCTGGAATTTTTAGCAAGATCAAATAACTATCATCCAAGAAGATCCTATAGGTTTAACTTGGCACAAACACTAATTAAAACATAAAAACAAATCTAACCAGAGGCTAGATCAAATATTTATTCCTAAACAGAAGCAAAAAGAAAAAAAACTAAAAATAAAATTGGGTTGCCTCCCAACAAGCGCTATCGTTTAACGCCCCTAGCTAGGCATAAAAACAAGGATAGATCTAGGTAATATCATCTTGGGTCTTTAATTTTTTTGTGGAGTTAAGCTCGAATCCGGGAGGTTCTTTACGTTTCCCTTCATATTCGGAAATTTTGAGATCTAAAGAGTCCAACCGCTTATTGCAAATGGTAATCAACATATTCATGCGGTGGAGATTCCCGCTAACACTCTTAAGAGGATCAAGAGATTTTTATAAAATCTTTGTTACTTTGCAAATTTTCTCAAGAACTTGCATTTCTTCTTGGGTATGATGAGGCCCCATTTGTTGAGGTAGTGTTCCCACTATACCTTCTATAATTTCATGCACAATACTGGGATCAATTTCAATAAAATTGCCTTTGGCAACGCAATCCAAGAGTTGTCTATGAGACATATTCAATCCAACATAAAAGTTGCGAAGCAAAATTCTATAATTCACCTCTAGGGTGCAATTTCGATAAAATTCCATCATTCTAAACCAAGCATCTTTTAAGTTTTCTCCTTGTCTTTGTTTGAAGTGAAGAACCTCAAACTCGGGAGACAAAGGAGTAGATAAAGGACTAGCCATAATGACAAAACAAGCGGAAAAGAGGCGAACGAAAAAGAGAGGGCGAATAAAATGGCAAGGGTGAAGTGGGGGAGAGGAAAACGAGAGGCAAATTGCAAATAATATAATATGGGAGATAAGAGTTTGTGATGGGTACTTGGTATGTTGACTTTTGCATAGACTCCCCAACAATGGTGCCAGAAATGGCTCGTTGACGGGAAATCAAATCTTGACTTGACTTGGTGTAAGCCTCCCCGGCAACGGCGCCAGAAATCCTTGTTGCTACCTCTTGAGCACTGCATTGGTTTTCCCTTGAAGAGGAAAGGGTGATGTAGTAAAGTAGCGTAAGTATTTCCCTCAGTTTTTGAGAACCAAGGTATCAATCCAGTAGGAGGCCACGCTCAAGTCCCTCGCACCTACACAAACAAATAAAAACCTCACAACCAATGCAATAAAGTGGTTGTCAATCCCTTCATGGTCACTTACGAAAGTGAGATCTGATAGATATGATAAGATAATATTTTTGGTATTTTTATAATAAAGATGCAAAGTAAAAATAAAAGGCAATAAAAATAGCTAATTGTTGGAAGATTAATATGATGGAAAATAGACCTGGGGGCCATAGGTTTCACTAGTGGCTTCTCTCAAGAGCATAAGTATTACGGTGGGTGAACAAATTACTGTTGAGCAATTGATAGAATTGAGCATAGTTATGAGAATATCTAGGTATGATCATGTATATAGGCATCACGTCCGTGAAAAGTAGACCGACTCCTGCCTGCATCTACTACTATTACTCCACACATCGACCGCTATCCAGCATGCATCTAGAGTATTAAGTTCAAAAGAACAGAGTAATGATTTAAGTAAGATGACATGATGTAGAGGGATAAACTCATGCAATATGATATAAACCCCATCTTGTTATCCTCGATGGCAACAATACAATACGTGCCTTACTGCCCCTGATATCACTGGGAAAGGACAGCGCAAGATTGAACCCAAAGCTAAGCACTTCTCCCATTGCAAGAAAGATCAATCTAGTAGGCCAAACCAAACTGATAATTCAAAGAGACTTGCAAAGATAACCAATCATATATAAAAGAATTCAGAGAAGATTCAAACATTGTTCATAGATAAACTTGATCATAAACCCACAATTCATCGGTCTCAACAAACACACCGCAAAAGAAGATTACATCGAATAGATCTCCACGAGAATCATGGAGAACTTTGTATTGAGATCCAAAGAGAGAGAAGAAGCCATTTAGCTAATAACTATGGACCCGAAGGTCTGAGGTAAACTACTCACACATCATCGGAGAGGCTATGGTGTTGATGTAGAAGCCCTCCGTGATCAATGCCCCCTCCGGCAGGATGCCGGAAAAGGCCCCAAGATGGGATCTCATGGGTACAGAAGGTTGCGGCGGTGGAATTAGGTTTTTGTGGATGCTTCTATTGGTTTGGGGGTACGTAGGTACATATAGGAGGAAGAAGTACGTCGGTGGAGCAACGTGGGCCCCATGAGGGTGGAGGGCGCGCCCAGGGGGGTAGGCGCACCCCCTGCCTCGTGCTCTCCTGGTTGATTTCTTGACGTAGGGTCACGTTTGTTCCGAAAATCACGTTCCCGAAGGTTTCATTTCGTTTGGACTCCGTTTGATATTCTTTTCCTGCGAAACTCTGAAATAGGCAAAAAATCGCAATTTGGGCTGGGCCTCCGGTTAATAGGTTAGTCCCAAAAATAATATAAAAGTGTATAACAAAGCCCCTTAATCATCCAAAACAGAATATAATATAGCATGAAGCAATAAAAAATTATAGATACGTTGCGGTTTTCATAGCAAAGATATCATTGAGTTCAACATGGTAATGATATTATAAGCGTTCATAACACCACAAAAGCAAATCACTCTTTGAGATTAAGTTCAGGACGAAGAACACGAACATGAGAGGACAAGTACTAAGAGCATGAACTAGCTAATTAATCACTCCTGCTGCTCTCTCTCAGGTAAAATAGCATAGAACATGTATAGCTTTGCTGATTCATCATATTGGAGCATGCAGATGAACCTGTCTCCTAATCGTGGGTTGTGCTTCTGATTGCTGCCCCCTGGTACTTCTCTGTGATCGTTCACAATTTTGCTCCAGTCTTTTACTATTAAGCATTCCTCGCTATTAGAAATCCTGAATGCACTAAAGTGCATTGTAGGATATCTTGGCCATAAGCTAACAATATTCATGGTACCTTTAGTCTCGATCCAATCAGGCACAACATTCATCGGGAGTCCCTGTTGAAGAACATCGTATAGTAACATACTTAGCAATGAAGTTTAGCTTAAAAAAATAATGTATGCAAAAGATGCACTGAGGAGAAATAGTAGAAATCTTACCATCTTTCCTAAATATATGTGACGGTAGTTCAGTACGAACACTATTGGTCACACGTTTTGAGTACTAACATTTCTAAGTGCAGGAAAGAAATTTGTCTTGACAGCATCAAGATCCTCAAGCCATGAAACATAATGACTTGTCTCCTCGCAGTTTAGTTCAGCCCCGGGACAGTGGACGGTCCTGTCTACCAAGCACCGGACATGTTTGATTGATTGGAAGTAAGCTGTCAATATAAATTGAGATCTATTAATTATTCAACTGGTTCAAATAATCTCATATCAAAGACATAAATATGGTTGAGAAACTCACATAATGGTAGAACTGGAGGCGTCTGCACATCGACGCAGATGTCTCTATTACCTTCAATATCATCTTCCGGACGAATATCAAAGGTGATAACCATATCAGGCTCAAATGCATAAGCCTTGCATAGTGCTTGCCAAGTTTTGCATTCAAAATAGGTGTATGTGTCTGCATTGTATAATTTAACGTTGAAGGTATAATCATGCTCGGTCTTTAAGTAAACTCTTTTTACCTCCATAGTTTCGTTAGGACTGAAACCTATCTTATCCAAGACAAAAATTCTTGCATGGCAGGGGATACGCTAGTAGAATAGTGAAAAATTAAAATTAAAAAGTGAAGCAAATGAAGCATAAGTCATGCTTAATTACAAAAAAAGACTTGTCGTTGTGACTTACTGTACCCACTTCGAAGTTCTCATCCAGCTTGATGCTGAAGCGTCTATCATCAACTAGAAAATTTCTGCCGCACAGGCCGCGCTGGTCTTCACAGTATTCGCACATAATGAAATCGTGTTCGTCGTCAGACGACATTCCTATGTTCATAGGTGAAACATTAAAAACTTATTAGTTCTATTAATTCAACTAATTCTGTTAATTCAACTAGTTCAACTAAGCACTTACGAAGAATATACCTAATTAATTAAACTAATTCAACTAACTAGTTCAACTAATTAATTCAACTAAACTAGTTCTATTAATTAGATAATGAAATCTCATATAACTAAATTAAATATATATTTAACATATAATTTATATCTAATATCTAACATATATGTTCATATATAGGTGAAACATTAAACACTTACTAGTTCTATTAATTCAACTAAATAAACTAGTTCTATTAATTCAACTAAGCATTTACTAAAAATAAACTAGTTCTATTAATTTCTTACTAAAATAAAGTAGGTAGTTCTATATAGTAATA
>NC_041384.1:564091249-564138046 GCF_002162155.2 Triticum dicoccoides | reverse complement strand
CATATATAGATGAAACATTAAACACTTACTAGTTCTATTAATTCAACTAAATAAACTAGTTCTATTAATTCAACTAAGCATTTACTAAAAATAAACTAGTTCTATTAATTTCTTACTAAAATAAAGTAGGTAGTTCTATATAGTAATATTTTGATTAGATCATCAAATCTCATATACCTAAATTTTCTTACTAAAAATAAACTTGTTCTATTAATTTTCATACTAAAAATAAACTAGTTATATTAATTCAACTAGTTCAAATCTCATATATATACCTAATTAATATCTAGCTATACTAATTCAACTAGTTCAACTTGTTCTAATTCATGTAAAATATATTTGACATTAATATTTAACATCTTTTCCATATAATTCATCTAACATTAACATTCTAACATTATTATCTACGTAATTTATCTAACATTAATCTAAACAACAGAAAATAGAATAAGTAAAAACAATGTGTGTGTGTGTATGTGTGTGTGTGGTGTGTGTGTGTCTCTCTCTCTCTGTGTGTGTGTGTGTACGACCGGGAGGCGGCGGCGTACGGGCGGCGGCGGGCGACGACGGGGGGACGGGCGCGGCGGGCGAGAGGTGGCGGCGACGTACGGGCGCGGTAGGGGCGACGGGCCGGGCGGTGACAGCGACGACGGGTGGCGGGGGCGACGGCGGTGACGGCGACAACGGGTGGCGTGGGCCACAGCGGTGACAGCGACGACGGGCGACGGGGGCGGCGAGGGCGGCGCACGATGGGGCGACGGGCGCGGCGAAGAAGTTTGGATCGAGAAGAACTACTGGTGGGCGAAACTGATTTTTTCATAGGTTCCATATATATAGGAGGGGTCTTTAGTGCCGGTTGGAGCCACCAACCGGTACTAAAGACCAATTTTCGCCAGGCCAAGGGGCGGGAAACAGCCCCTTTAGTACCGGTTCGTGCCATGAACCGGTACTAAAGACCCCCCCTTTAGTACCGATTGGAGCCACCAACCGGTACCAAAGGTTGTGCGCTGCCACCGGTGGTGCACAATTTTTAGTCCCACCTCGCCGAACGAAGGGCAGCCGCACTGGTTTATAAACCCAGCCGCGGCTGCTCCTTCGAGCTTCTTTATATAGCAGGCTTCTGGGCCTAATTAACTAGGGCGCGCTGCCCTGTGAGCCTGCTGGCCCTTCTGGGCCTGCATTTGCACACCCTAGGTCTGGCAGGCCCACTGGGCAACACGCCAACAAATTTTTATATAGTTTTTTCTTTTCTGCATTATTTATTTTCTTCTATTTATTTTTGAGTAGTTTTTTATATAGTTTTTTCTTTTCTGCATTATTTATTTTCTTCTATTTATTTTTGAGTAGTTTTTTATATAGTTTTTTTCTTTTCTGCATTATTTCTTTTCTTCTATTTATTTTTGAGTAGTTTTTTATATAGTTTTTTTCTTTTCTGCATTATTTCTTTTCTTCTATTTATTGTCTTCTGGAAATTGAATGCTGCATACTGAACACAAAAGAAGTTCGGAGTTCAAATAAGTTTAAAAAACATTGAAGTGGCCGTGTAACAGATGAGTTCTCGTCCGAAACCCTGATACTCCGAAAGAGTTTGTCCAGTTTGTACACGAAGTGCGTCCAGTTTTTGCCGTGACCCTCTCTACTCTTTCGCGTATGCTATGCGGGTGATATGATGATACCATGCCAAGTTTTCAACATTTTCAGGATTCATTTTGTAGTGATTTTCAATTTCACAGTCATTTAGCTCTCTAAACAATTAGGTAAATGACCGAAAAACAACAAATGATGTCAGAACATATTGAAAATTGATGACGTCGCTTTGAATGCTGCATACTGGACACAAAAGATGTCAGAACATGTTCAAATAAGTTATTAAAAATAAAAAAGAGGTGCAATGCTCGTTAATTTGCTTCAAGCCATTCGGAATAGTGTAGACTGCACTGCACATAGCTTAGTGCAATCTATGCTATTCCGCAAGGCTTGAAGCTAATCAACATGCAGATGAGCATTGCAACTCTTCGTCATTGTCTGTGCACTCATGGCTTATAAACCGCTCATATTGCCTCTCTCTTGGTGAGGTGGGACTAAAAATCAGCTTACAAAGAAACTCTAGTACCAGTTCATGGCATGAACCGGTACTAAAGGTCTTCGTGGGGGCCCCAGCCTGACCATAGCCTGACACAACCTCATTAGTACCTGTTTGTGGCATGAACCGATACTAAAGGTTCCCCACGAACCGGTACTAATGATGCCCGCCCGCCTATCCGTTGGAACCGGCACTAATGGTCACATTAGTGCCGGCTCAAATTCAAATCGGCACTAATGTGCTTCACATTTGACCCCTTTTCTACTAGTGCTAGGGTTGTTAGCAAGACTTGTATGTGATTACCGAATGTTGTTCGGAGTTCCGGATGAGATCTCGGACATCACGAGGAGTTCCGGAATGGTCCGAAGGTGAAGATTTATATGTAGGAAGTTGTCATACGGTCACCGGAAAGGTTCGGGGGCATATCGGTATTGTACCGGGGCCACCGGAGGGGTTCCGGGGGTCCACCGGGAGGGGCCACCTCTCTCGGAGGGCCTAATGGGTTGTAGAGGAAAGGGGAACCAGCCCTACATGGGCTGGCCGCATCGCCCCCTTGGGCCCATGCGCCTAGGGTTGGGGGGGAAACCCTAAAGGGGGCGCCCCCTTTGCTTGGGGGGCAAGCCCCCTCCCCTTGGCCGCCGCCTCCCCTCTAGATCTCATCTAGAGGGGGCCGGCCCCCTTCCTCCTTCCCCTATAAATAGAGGGGCAAGGGGAGGCTGCACACAACATCCAAGGAGCAGCCCCTCCCCTCCCCAACACCTCTCCTCCTACGTAAGAGCTTGGCGAAGCCCTATCGGAGTACTGCAGCTTCACCACCACCATGTCGTCGTGCTGCTGTTGGAGCCCTCTTCCTCAACCTCTCCCTCCTCCTTGCTGGATCAAGGCACGGGAGACGTCCTCGCTCCTTACTTGTGTTGAACGCGGAGGTGCCGTCCGTTCGGCGCTAGGATCTTCGGTGATTTGGATCACGACGAGTACGACTCCATCAACCCCATTCTCTTGAACACTTCCGCTCGTGATCTACAAGGGTATGTAGATGCACTCCTCTCTCCCTCATTGCTAGATGACTCCATAGATTGATCTTGGTGATGCGTAGAAAATTTTAAAATTCTGCTACGTTCCCCAACAGTGGCATCATGAGCTAGGTCTATGCGTAATTTCTATGCACGAGTAGAACACAAAGTAGTTGTGGGCGTTGATATTGTCAATTTGCTTGCCGTTACTAGTCTTATCTTGATTCGGCGGCATCATGGGATGAAGCGGCCCGGACCGACCTTACACGTACGCTTACGTGAGACTGGTTCCACCGACTGACATGCACTAGTTGCATAAGATGGCTGGCGGGTGTCTGTTTCTCCCACTTTAGTCGGATCGGATTCGATGAACAGGGTCCTTATGAAGGGTAAATAGAAATTGGCAATTCACGTTGTGGTTTTGGCGTAGGTAAGAAACGTTCTTGCTAGAATCCTATAGCAGCCACGTAAAAACTTGCAACAACAATTAGAGGACGTCTAACTTGTTTTTGCAGCAAGTGTTTTGTGATGTGATATGGCCAAAGGATGTGATGAATGATATATGTGATGTATGAGATGATCATGTTCTTGTAATAGGAATCACAACTTGCATGTCGATGAGTATGACAACCGGCAGGAGCCATAGGAGTTGTCTTTATTTATTTATGACCTACGTGTCAACATAAACGTCATGTAATTACTTTACTTTATTGCTAAAGCGTTAGCCATAGTAGTAGAAGTAATAGATGACGAGACAACTTCAAGAAGACACGATGATGGAGATCATGATGATGGAGATCATGGTGTCATGTCGGTGACAACGATGATCATGGAGCCCCGAAGATGGAGATCAAAAGGAGCAAATGATATTGGCCATATCATGTCACTATTTGATTGCATGTGATGTTTATCATGTTTTACATCTTATTTGCTTAGAACGACGGTAGCTTAAATAAGATGATCCCTCATAATAATTTCAAGAAAGTGTTCCCCCTAACTATGCACCGTTGCGAAGGTTCATTGTTTCGAAGCACCACGTGATGATCGGGTGTGATAGATTCTAACGTTCGAATACAACGGGTGTAAGCCAGATTTACACACGCAATACACTTAGGTTGACTTGACGAGCCTAGCATGTATAGACATGGCCTCGAACACAGAAGACCGAAAGGTCGAGCATGAGTCGTATAGAAGATACGATCAACATGAAGATGTTCACCGATGTTGACTAGTCCGTCTCACGTGATGATCGGACACGGCCTAGTTAACTCGGATCATGTTATACTTAGATGACTGGAGGGATGTCTATCTGAGTGGGAGTTCATTGAATAATTTGATTAGATGAACTTAATTATCATGAACTTAGTCTAAAATCTTTACAATATGTCTTGTAGATCAAATGGCCCACGTTCTCCTCAACTTCAACGCGTTCCTAGAGAAAACCAAGCTGAAAGACGATGGCAGCAACTATACGGACTGGGTCCGGAACCTGAGGATCATCCTCATAGCTGCCAAGAAAGATTATGTCCTAGAAGCACCACTAGATGATGCACCCGTCCCACAGAACCAAGATGTTATGAACGCTTGGCAGTCACGTGCTGATGATTACTCCCTCGTTCAGTGCGGCATGCTTTACAGCTTAGAACCGGGGCTCCAAAAGTGTTTTGAGAGACACGGAGCATATGAGATGTTCGAAGAGCTGAAAATGGTTTTTCAAGCTCATGCCCGGGTCGAGAGATATGAAGTCTCCGACAAGTTCTTCAGCTGTAAGATGGAGGAAAATAGTTCTGTCAGTGAGGACATACTCAAAATGTCTGGGTTGCATAACCACTTGACTCAGCTGGGAGTTAATCTCCCGGATGACGCGGTCATTGACAGAATCCTTCAGTCGCTTCCACCGAGCTACAAGAGCTTTGTGATGAACTTCAATATGCAAGGATGGAAAAGACCATTCCTGAGGTATATTCAATGCTGAAATCAGCAGAGGTAGAAGTCAAAAAGGAACATCAAGTGTTGATGGTGAATAAAACCACTAAGTTCAAGAAAGGCAAGGGTAAGAAGAACTTCAAGAAGGACGGCAAGGGAGTTGCCGTGCCCAGTAAGCAAGCTACCGGGAAGAAGCCAAAGAATGGACCCAAGCCCGAGACTGAGTGTTTTTATTGCAAGGGAAGTGGTCACTGGAAGCGGAACTACCCCAAATACTTAGCGGACAAGAAGGCTGGCAACACGAAAGGTATATGTGATATACATGTAATTGATGTGTACCTTACTAGTACTCGTAGTAGCTCCTGGGTATTTGATACCGGTGCAGTTGCTCACATTTGTAACTCAAAGCAGGAGTTGCGGAATAAGCGGAGACTGGTGAAGGACGAGGTGACGATGCACGTCGGGAATGGTTCCAAGGTCGATGTGATCGCCGTCGGCACACTACCTCTACATTTACCTACGGGATTAGTTTTAAACCTCAATAATTGTTATTTAGTGCCAGCTTTGAGCATGAACATTGTATTAGGATCTCGTTTAATTCGAGATGGCTACTCATTTAAATCCGAGAATAATGGTTGTTCTATTTATATGAGAGATATGTTTTATGGTCATGCTCCGATGGTGAATGGTTTATTCTTAATGAATCTCGAGCGTAATGCTACACATATTCATAGTGTGAATACCAAAAGATGTAAGGTTGATAATGATAGTCCCACATACTTGTGGCACTGCCGCCTTGGTCACATAGGTGTCAAACGCATGAAGAAGCTCCATGCAGATGGACTTTTAGAGTCTCTTGATTACGAATCATTTGACACGTGCGAACCATGCCTCATGGGAAAAATGACCAAGACTCCGTTCTCAGGAACAATGGAGCGAGCAACCAACTTATTGGAAATCATACATACTGATGTGTGCGGTCCAATGAGTGTTGAGGCTCGCGGTGGCTATCGTTATGTTCTCACCCTCACTGATGACTTGAGTAGATATGGGTATGTCTACTTAATGAAACACAAGTCTGAGACCTTTGAAAAGTTCAAGGAATTTCAGAGTGAGGTTGAGAATCAACGTGATAGGAAAATCAAGTTCTTGCGATCAGATCGTGGGGGAGAATACTTGAGCCACGAATTTGGAACACACTTAAGAAAATGTGGAATAGTTTCACAACTCACACCGCCTGGAACACCTCAGCGTAACGGTGTGTCCGAACGTCGTAATCGCACTCTATTAGATATGGTGCGATCTATGATGTCTCTTACCGATTTACCGCTGTCATTTTGGGCTATGCTTCAGAGACTGCCGCATTCACTTTAAATAAGGCTCCGTCGAAATCCGTTGAGACGACACCGTATGAATTATGGTTTGGGAAGAAACCTAAGCTGTCGTTTCTAAAAGCTTGGGGATGCGATGCTTATGTCAAGAAACTTCAACCTGAAAAGCTCGAACCCAAATCGGAAAAATGCGTCTTCATAGGATACCCTAAAGAAACTGTTGGGTATACCTTCTACCTCAGATCCGAAGGCAAGATCTTTGTTGCCAAGAATGAGTCCTTTCTAGAGAAAGAGTTTCTCTCGAAAGAAATAAGTGGGAGGAAAGTAGAACTTGATGAAGTATTGCCTCTTGAACCGGTAAGTGGAGCAGCTCAAGAAAATGTTCCTGAAGTGCCTGCACCGACTAGAGAGGAAGTTAATGATGATGATCATGAAACTTCAGATCAAGTTGCTACTGAACTTCGTAGGTCCACGAGGACACGTTCCGCACCAGAGTGGTACGGCAACCCTGTCTTGGAAATCATGTTGTTAGACAACGGTGAACCTTCGAACTATGAAGAAGCAATGGCGGGCCCGGATTCCAACAAATGGCTGGAAGCCATGAAATTCGAGATAGGATCCATGTATGAAAATGAAGTATGGACTTTGACTGACTTGCCCGTTGATCGGCGAGCCATATAAAATAAATGGATCTTTAAGAAGAAGACAGACGCAGATGGTAATGTGACCATCTATAAAGCTCGGCTTGTCGCTAAGGGTTATCGACAAGTTCAAGGGGTTGACTACGATGAGACTTTCTCACCCGTAGCGAAGCTGAAGTCCGTCCGAATCATGTTAGCAATTGCCTCCTTCTATGATTATGAGATATGGCAAATGGACATCAAAACGGCATTCCTTAATGGTTTCCTTAAGGAAGAATTGTATATGATGCAGCCGGATGGTTTTGTCGATCCTAAGAATGCTGAAAAGGTGTGCAAGCTCCAACGCTCGATTTATGGGCTGGTGCAAGCATCTCGGAGTTGGAACATTCATTTTGATGAGATGATCAAAGTGTTTGGGTTTATGTAGACTTATGGAGAAGCCTGCATTTACAAGAAAGTGAGTGGGAGCTCTGTAGCATTTCTCATATTGTATATGGATGACATACTGTTGATGGGAAATGATATAGAATTCTAGGAAAGCATAAAGGCCTACTTGAACAAGTGTTTTTCAATGAAGGACCTTGGAGAAGCTACTTATATATTAGGCATCAAGATCTATAGAGATAGATCGAGATGCCTCATTGGTCTTTCATAGAGTACGTACCTTGACAAGATATTGAAGAAGTTCAAAATGGATCAGTCAAAGAAGTGGTTCTTTCCTGTATTGCAAGGTATGAGATTGAGCACGGCTCAATGCCCGACCACGGCAGAAGATAGAGAAAAGATGAGTGTCGTCCCCTATGCCTCGGCCATAGGGTCTATCATGTATGCTATGTTGTGTACCAGACCTGATGTAAACCTTGCCGTAAGTTTGGTAGGTAGGTACCAAAGTAATCCCGGCATGAAACACTGGACAGCGGTCAAGAATATCCTGAAGTACCTGAAAAGGACTAAGGAAATGTTTCTTGTTTATGGAGGTGACGAAGAGCTCGCCGTAAAGGGTTACGTCGATGCTAGCTTCGACACAGATCTAGATGACTCTAAGTCACAAACCGGATACGTGTATATTTTGAATGGTGGGGCAGTAAGTTGGTGCAGTTGCAAGCAAAGCGTTGTGGAGGGATCTACATGTGAAGCGGAGTACATGGCAGCCTCGGAGGTAGCACAAGAAGCAGTCTGGGTGAAGGAGTTCATTACCGACCTAGGAGTCATACCCAATGCATCGGGCCCGATGACTCTCTTCTGTGACAACACTGGAGCTATTGCCCTTGCCAAGGAGCCCAGGTTTCACAGGAAGACCAGGCATATCAAGCGTCGCTTCAACTCCATTCGTGAAAGTGTTCAAAATGGAGACATAGAGATTTGTAAAGTACATACGGACCTGAATGTGGCAGATCCGTTGACTAAACCTCTCCCTAGAGCAAAACATGATCAACACCAAAACTGCATGGGTGTTCGATTCATCACAATGTAACTAGAATATTGACTCTAGTGCAAGTGGGAGACTGTTGGAAATATGCCCGAGAGGAAATAATAAAATGGTTATTATTATATTTCTTTGTTCATGATAATTGTCTATTGTTCATGCTATAATTGTGTTATCCGGAAATCATAATACATGTGTGAATACATAGACCACAACACGTCCCTAGTGAGCCTCTAGTTGACTAGCTCGTTGATCAAAAGATAGTCATGGTTTCCTGACTATGGACATTGGATGTCATTGATAACGGGATCACATCATTAGGAGAATGATGTGATGGACAAGACCCAATCCTAAGCTTAGCTCAAAGATCGTGTAGTTCGTTTGCTGTAGCTTTTCTGAATGTCAAGTATCATTTCCTTAGACCATGAGATTGTGCAACTCCCGGATACCGTAGGAGTGCCTTGGGTGTGCCAAACGTCACAATGTAACTGGGTGACTATAAAGGTACATTACAGGTATCCCCGAAAGTGTCTGTTGGGTTGGCATGAATCGAGACTGGGATTTGTCACTCCGTATGACGGAGAGGTATCTCTGGGCCCACTCGGTAATGCATCATCATAATGAGCTCAAAGTGATCAAGTGATTGATCATGGGGTCATGCATTACGGTACGAGTAAAGTGACTTGCCGGTAACGAGACTGAACAAGGTATTGGGATACCGACGATCGAGTCTCGGGCAAGTAACGTACCGATTGACAAAGGGAATTGTATACGGATTGATTGAATCCTCGACATCGTGGTTCATCCGATGAGATCATCGTGGAGCTTGTGGGAGCCAACATGGGTATCCAGATCCCGCTGCTGGTTATTGACCGGAGAGTCATCTCAGTCATGTCTGCATGTCCCGAACCCGTAGGGTCTACACACTTAAGGTTCGGTGATGCTAGGGTTGTTAGGAAGACTTGTATGTGATTACCGAATGTTGTTCGGAGTCCCGGATGAGATCCCGGACATCACGAGGAGTTCCGGAATGGTCCGGAGGTGAAGATTTATATGTAGGAAGTTGTCATACGGTCACCGGAAAGGTTCGGGGGCATATCGGTATTGTACCGGGGCCACCGGAGGGGTTCCGGGGGTCCACCGGGAGGGGCCACCTCTCTCGGAGGGCCTAATTGGCTGTAGAGGAAAGGGGAACCAGCCCTACATGGGCTGGCCGCATCCCCCCTTGGGCCCATGCGCCTAGGGTTGGGGGGAAACCCTAGAGGGGGCGCCCCCTTTGCTTGGGGGGCAAGCCCCCTCCCCTTGGCCGCCCCCCTCTAGATCTCATCTAGAGGGGGCCGGCCCCCTTCCTCCTTCCCCTATAAATAGAGGGGCAAGGGGAGGGCTGCACACAACATCCAAGATGCAGCCCCTCCCCTCCCCAACACCTCTCCTCCTCCGTAAGAGCTTGGCGAAGCCCTGCCGGAGTACTGCAGCTTCACCACCACCACGCGGTCGTGGTGCTGTTGGAGCCCTCTTCCTCGACCTCTCCCTCCTCCTTGCTGGATCAAGGCGCGGGAGACGTCCTCGCTCCGTACGTGTGTTGAACATGGAGGTGCCATCCGTTCGGCGCTAGGATCTTCGGTGATTTGGATCACGACGAGTACGACTCCATCAACCCCGTTCTCTTGAACGCTTCTGCTCGTGATCTATAAGGGTATGTAGATGCACTCCTCTCTCCCTCGTTGCTAGATGACTCCGTAGATTGATCTTGGTGATGCGTAGAAAATTTTAAAATTCTGCTACGTTCCCCAACAAAAACAAGCTCCAGTCGAAAGGAAACACCAGCATATTCAGAAACAAACCAAGTTCGGATAAATTCCAAGGTTCCAAATGGCAGATCAAAAGTATTCGAGCATCAAGCCCGAAGTAGTTTAATGGTTACATCATCACTCGGCATTCCGAGGCAAATTTAAAGCGAAGCATAGAAGTTTTACTCCTCAGGTGGAGGACTGGAGGGTGCGACAAACTGGTCCAGGTCAATCCCGTCAGCAATCCGAGTGGCAGCAGCAATGAAGGTCTCCATGAAAGACTGAAAGTTGTGCTTCCTGGTGTTGGCAACTTGGAGATCCGCCAGCTTTTCCTCTCGCGCCTCCTTGCAGTGAACATGGACCAAGGACAGAGCGACGTCAGCACCACACCTAGTAGAAGACTTCTTCCATTCCTGCACTCGACCTGGAACTTCATTCAGTCGAGTCATCAGAGACTCGAGGTCATTTTGAAGCGTCGTTCCAGGCCAGAGCGCTATGTCGATCCGCAACGCCGCAACCTTCAGTCGAGCAAGGTAGTCAACCACTCCAGCAATACGAGACTCCAGTCGAAGCATGTTCATAGCAGCCTCATCCTTCACCGGAGAATGAATGGGATCCAAGTTCGTCTCAATTCGACTGGTCTCCTCCTCGAAGTTCTAGCAGAATTCTGTAAACACAATTCAAAGATAAGTCAGTGGCTCTACAATGGATTGATGACAACAAGTCAGTCGGGTAGGAGTGATTACCCTCAAGCATGACAAATAACTTCTTGGCGAGCTCACCCAGATAAGCCTCCAGATCGTTCCTCTTCCCCGCCAGTTCACTTGCCTTGTCATTCAGAGCTATCTTGTCATTCTTCAGACGGCTGGCCTCTTTGTTGGCTGCGTCGAGATCAGCTTTCAGTTTGGAGTTCTCCTCTTCGAGATTGCCGACTGAAGCCAGCTTTTCTTCCGCAAGCCTCGTTTTGTCCAAAGCCGCCTTCTGCGCCTCAGCAAGGTCACGGTCCTTCTTCTTGAGAGCCTCCTCCATTTTATCTGCAAAACATCAACGGGATCAACATCAGGAATGGGCAGAAAAGTAAGACAGTCGTCAAGTTCTCACCAGCCATACCTTGCGCTTCGTCCCTCGCCTTCTGCAAGTTCTCCTGGGCAAGCTTCAAGTCGAGGTTGAGCTGGATCTGTTTGTTTTCCAATTCAGTATAGCGAGCCACAAGCTCGCAGGATTTCTGCAAAGAGTCAGTCGACAGACGTCAAAGATAGGTTGTCTCCGAGTGACTAAGAGAAAAATCGTAACATTTCTAAGACTACAGTCGAATCAAAAATATCCGACAGTAGTCTCGGGGACTACACCCAGTGGGTGCACTCAGCGTGCCCCCACTGGTTTGACCGACTCGGCTCGACCAGTTGACCGAAAGAGACTAAGAGGTTATGATCTCATCATGATCTGCAAAAAAAGGGGTTCTTCAGGCCTTAGTCGACTGCCAGCAGTCGACCATGGTCTCGGGGACTACACCCAGTGGGTGCACTCAGCGTGCCCCCACTGGTTCAAAGATTCCATTCGAAATGGCCCGACCAGACCGAGTGAAGAAATTCGAGTGAAGCAGCACAATATAAAGACTACAATCGACTGCCAGCAGTCCACCGTAGTCTCGGGGACTACACCTAGTGGGTGCACTCAGCGTGCCCCCACTAGTCCAAAAAATCCAATCGACACACCCAGTGGGTGTACAGATGCAAAGATCTTCGGAAAAGAGAGTCTTTAGATAGCACATCCTAACAGAACAAGCGGTGATCAACAAACCTGGACATTGCTTTGAAGAGCTAAACTGGCATCATAGGCCGCTTGGCTGGCTTCCCGGACCACCTTCACCTGCTCCATCATGATCCCCGCCTGGCGTATAGCCTCTTTAGCAGCACCCACTTGGTTCTCTGGGACGTGGTGTGTGGCAAAAAGGGAGGGCGGATCAGCAGTCGATGATGAAGGCCGAACACTCGCCAGCGGCATAGTGAAGGACACAGAAGTCCGAGTGGTATTACCACCCTCCTGAACTACTGTCTCAGGCGTTGATGCAGTTTGCGGTGTCTTGCCAGTTGACGCCTTCCTATTCTTCCTCGCCCTCAGCGGCACTTCGTCATCATCATCAGGAAGATCAATGACATGAGGAGGAGCTATAAGAAAAATCCAAAGTTAAGGACGAAAATCCAATCGACCAGAGGAGACCGTCAATCGACTAAGAGTGAAACATCAGAAACTATACCAAGGTTGGAGGTAACAGCGTCTTCCATTTCCTGGTCATCGTTCTTGGCAGAGATCTCGGAGGTAGCAGCACCGCAGATATCAGAAACCAGTCGGTTTCGTCAATGAGTCGACCAAGAGTCCGTCCATGTTCAACAAAAAAAAGCAAGTTCTGCTGTTACCCGGAAATGGTGGGAACGGTCATCTTCATCTTGGGCAGGGCCTTCGGCGGCTTTGACGGCGTCGCTCGTGGATGCTTTGGAGCTTTTTCAGTCGGTGCTGGGGAAGACGTCCGAGGGCGTTTTGACGACTGCCCAATAGGCACAGTCGCCTTACCACGTTCACGCGCAGGGTCGTATGTGAGCTTGGATCGCCTTTCCGTGCGGGAGGATCGACTTCTTCCTCCTTCTCTCCACTGGAGTCGTCGTCATCATCCTCCTCCCCTTCATCGTCAGATTGCCACTCCTCCCCACTTTCGCCTCCGCTCGCCTCCCCCTCCTCGGCCTGCTCTTGTGCCCCGTTGGGCATCGAGTACATATCAGTAATGGCCTGGAAGACAACAAACAAGACAAAAGTCAATCGACCGATTCTAAGCGAACAGAACGAAGAAAGCAAGGTTACAGTCAGAGATGCAGAATCGGACCTGTTCTACTTCGTATGTTTGGTCGAGTGGAGGAATCCTCCTGGCTCCTTGAGGGTTGTCCTTGTTCCCTGTGATACTCGACAACCACCCTCCCAACGTCTCGTCGTCGACCTCCTCCGGATGAATCCGAGTGGTGTCATCGAGGCCCAAATACATCCACATCGGATGGTCACGAGCTTGGAGCGGTTGGATGCGCCTCCGGAGGAAGACCTCTAATAAATCATGCCAGTCACCCCGTCGCGGATAAGCTGAACCACTCGACCAACCAGCACTTTGACTTGCGCCTTTTCTTCTGGTGTCACTCTCAGGGAGGAAGGTTTTTCTGCTCGGTTTAGGGAGAAAGGGGGAAGTCCCGTCTCCTGTCCTGGAGTCGCCTGGTCTTTGTAGTAGAATCAGGTCGACTGCCATCCGCGGACTGACTCGGGAAAAGTCATAGCTGGAAAAGAACTTTTGCTTCTCATTTGGATCCCAAGACCCCCGCACATCTGAATCACTTGCGTCTTTTTGTCACTTGACTTGGCTTTCTTAACCGACTGAGAACAACAAGTGAAAATGTGCTTGAAGAGGCCCCAATGGGGACAACAACCCAAGAAATTCTTGCACAAAGATACAAAGGCAGCAAGGTACACAATGGAATTTGGAGTAAAGTGATGGAGCTGCGCTCCAAAAAAGTTCAAGAAGCTCCGGAAGAAAGAATGAGGAGGCAGAGAAAATCCGCGGTCGATGTGAGTGATGAGGAGGACGCACTCACCCTCGCGAGGCTGAGGTTCGATCTCGTTCCCCTGAAGACGCGTAGATTCATGGGGAATGAACCCCCCTTCGATCAGATCATCGATGTCCTCTTGCGGAATCGCCGAAGGCATCCAATCGCCCTAGATCTAGTCCTTCGGCAGAGCGGACCTCAAAGAAGATCCGCCCCGACCGGACTTCCTCGCCTTCGCCTGCGCCGTCGCTTTCTTCGCACGCTCCAGGGCCGCCGTCTTCTCCTTCGCCATCGCCGCGGACGGAGCTCGAACAGGCCGGCAGCACCGAGACGAGAGCAGATGTGGCGGAAGAATTCAAGAAGGAAGGGGAGAAGTGAAGGCGCACTGTTCAAAAGCCCTGGGCCGGCAGCTTATATGGGGTCGCTTCCGAGTGACTGACCTGTAGGCCCATGCGATCCTGACAAATCCCGCAATAGTCGCGCGCGCGATACATGGCGAAAAAGGTGGCACGGAGATCGAGGATGCTCTGTTCTATCCCATCCGATTACTGCGGCCTCCCCCGTCTCGCGCGCTTCCCGAAATTCGAATCCCGCAAAATCCGCGGGCAGCGGAACAACTCGTCAGACGGAGGATCTCCTCCACGCAACCACTCGAGAGTCTACAAGTAAAGAAATTCACTCGACTAAAGAAAGTTATGAATGGACCAAGGCGACCGGAGAAGAAGTTGGTAACGACGCCCAGGTTCATTGATCCAAAACAAGATGTAATCATGACACGAAGGATGGGTCGGAAGAATGCTCAACTCCTTCCCGAATCAAACCTTGATCCATTCGGGGGCTAATGATGAAGCTACGTACCTAGGGTAGGGTCATGGACCTGTCCAAACTACCCTACCCAAGGACATCTCTAGAAGAGATCACTTTTCAATCGACTTGAAGGTGATCCACTCGACGAACTCGAGGACACTCGACCGTGAAGCCTACCACTCGACCAAGATCCGCCCACTCGACGGCCAGGAGATCTAAAGACGCTCCGCACGCTAACGGTCGGACATTAAGTAGCCTTCATGATCTTTATAACACTTTATTAGTGGCGTTACCAGTAACGCCCGACCTTAATGTACTTTAAACCCGGCATAACTGAGGGCCGGAGGGGTCTGGCGAACTCTATATAAGCCACCCCCCTCCTTAGTGTAAAGGGTTCGCACCCCTGTAATTCATACACACATAATCCAGTCGACCGCCTCCGGGCTCCGAGACGTAGGGCTGTTACTTCCTCCGAGAAGGGCCTGAACTCGTAAACCTCGTGTGCTTACAACTACTCCATAGCTAGGATCTTGCCTCTCCATACCTACCCCTTCCTACATTATTGTCAGACTTAGAACCACGACAGCCAGCGCCCAAAGTGATGTCGAACATGCCAGGACTCCCCTAGCTGGGTTGCCAGTGCACGGCACACCGGGAGAAGCTGTCGCTCAAGCCGAACGCTCGCTGATCTCTAGGAAGATCCCGAAGCTAGTGAGGGTAGCCAAAGTTGCCGATTTGGAGAAGCTGGGAGAGGTTCCAAACATGCCCTTAGTCTTTCCTGCCAAACTCATATGCGAGACCTAGCCAATAAAACCACCCAACGGGAGGAAGGATGTGAAGTCGACAATAGTGCTAAGAGTCAGGTAACCATATTTTCAATGCCCTCTAGGCAAAGTTTGTGAAGTTGATGAATTTCGCTGGGTGGCAATGCCTATATTTTGGTCAAAAAACTTGGCCTAATTTCAAAACGATTCATATTGTTCTTAAAGAATAATTTTCACTTGCTATTGTAGGTCCTATTGAAATGGTGGAAAGCCTTCTTTCTTACGCATGGACCATTTTTTGTTTGAATCGTTTGACTATCGGCAAACATTTGAAAGAAATTTGACGGCCAATTTCCCCCGAAAATTTCACGAAATCAAAATTCCAGTGAGGTGCAAAACCGGAGAACCCTAGATAGAGTAGCAATCAAGCGCTAAGCCGGGACGTGCTTTGAGAAATCATCATCCATGAAGAGAGTGTGACTTTGATTGATCACTGGATCATGATTGGCGCGCGTTGCTGCGCCCATCTATTTTGCAATTGGATAATAGAAATTTACAAAAAAAAGAACCGAAAGGTGGATAATAATATTACGTAAAAATGTTGATGGTATTAATAGTTTACAAAAAATACTACTTTGAACCAACAAAATTTAGATATGCCTTCAGTCAAATAATCTTGCCGACGAATGTTCCCTAGGTAAGCAACACATAAAAACAGAGTGACCACCAAAATTAGGATAGTACAAAGTAGTAATACCCTAATATGACATGCCACATAGCAGAGTAGCAACATGCGCAGCCAGGCCAAATAGGGTAACCTCAAATAGATTTCATAAGATCAACTCTTCATAAAGTAAGCAGACTAAGGCTACGTAATTAACCAAGGAATACAAAGTTGTACGTAACCATGGAACCAAACCATTAGTTGATCTTCTATTGTTCTATAAGAGCCACAAGAAAGATATTGTCTGCGGAGCATATGCAACCTATTTTCAGCCAGGTAGGACAATGTCTACCTCCAGGCATGTCACTTCGAATCAAAGTGTTATTTGAGGAAGATGTAAAGACGATATTAATGAAAGAACATTTCCTTGTAGGTCTATCAACACAAGTAGCACATGTAACATTTATCCAGTGCATCGTAAATTTTAAGAGCTAATAATGCTAGCAGAAACTTGTAAAACCAAAACCTGAACAACTACTATATGGCAGGTGGTCTTGACAATTGGTAGTTGTGTTTCCTGCAAAGAGGGTAAGAACCACTACAAGAAACAGAAACGTAACACCATACATGTATAATTTTAGTGTTGCCACATGTTATGGAATGGTCAAGTGGACTAACATTACCTATACGAAGTATTCAGATTTACCTGAATGGATGAAGCAAAAACAGTGGATGCAAAGACATACCAAGAACCAATGGGCACCATACCTTAGCATGAATGTTGAGATAGTTGGAGTTAAAGACTAACAAAGAATAAACGGATGTCAATATAGGATTACCAAGGATATAATGTAAATGAGACATGCATGCAATGAGAAATTATGACTACGTTGTCCTTGTTTGCAACTCTAGTTCATATCCACCTTTAGTGATAACGAAAGCAACTTGCAGAAATTCACCTCTACTATAGTTTGTTGGAAATCAAGTAAAACTTTCATAGTGATGTATATCAAGACAAGGCAGCTTAATGGAAAAAACACAAAATTACTAAGCTCAGTTAGAAACCAGCAGGGAAAACTTTGTGCGCCACCGAGCTGTAGCACGCTAGTAGCAATGCTAAATACAGCAAAAATACAACGAATAATCTACGGAGAACAAGGAAAATCATTATTACAGCATGATCAGTCTGTTTCCATGGCTTAAAATGTATTGGTCTCGAGCGGTTCACTCTCTAATTGTTCCCATGTAGAAAGCATGATGTTGTGAATTCAAGCAGAAGTAACATAACATTTACGCGTCCCATGCTAATCGATATAAATATCATTCGGACAAATATGATGTGGTCACCCGTACGTTAGTTTCAGTGCTCTTTTTAAGAAGGGATTCCTCCCTGATTTAATTTAACGAAACCACATAGCTTCAAGTTACAATTGAGAAAAAGAAAATATAATCAAAAGTGGTCGTTTTGAGCTCAATAGAACAATTACATTCTCTGAAGCTCACATCGTTCATTATCTGAAAATTCACATCACTGAATTGGTATGGAGACACCATCTGGCAGCAACATGATATTGACTTTGCTGAACTCTCAAAGATATTAGTGTGTTGCACACGTTATCCTAATAAGATATTTCTTGTCATCGGCAAACATTATACAGAACCAAAAAAAGACATGGAGAAAGAAAGTATAGCAGGTGTTCTAGATCAAACCATGTGCAGATTGAAGAATCTGAGAACTGAAGAAATGCAGCCAAGGTTTTCTAAGATGTGTCGATGTGACCGGTAAAATAATTCTCTGGATCTGCAGCCCACGAGCCTCTCAGATCCTCTCAAGTGAGCGGTGGAGCAACGTAGCGGCCGTCTTGGACGTCAGCGCGCCCAGGGACACCAGCGACAGAGTCGGCAGTAGTATTGGCGGCAAGTAGCAGATATCCAGAGAGAGACGAGATGAAGGGCAAGGAAGAAATCCTGGGGATGGAGCTACATATAAACCTGGGGGTAGGGGTGCTCTAGGAAGAGGCTGGGAAAAAGGAACACACACCTGCACTTATTTAATGGCCATGGGCGAGTGGTACGCATCAATCACGATGAATGCTCCCGAAAACTGAAGATGGATTGCCTCCTTCAATACTTGCGGTTCAGTTTCACTCGAATAGTCCGTTGCCGCTTCCCCTCCACATGCATCACCCGCAACCTCCCCTCCGCATCGACCGGTCTAGCCCCTCACTGGAGACGCCGACCGAGCAGACCACTCGTCAACTGATGCCCGCATCGACACAGGCAGTGCTCGGCGCAGGTGGG
Organism: Triticum dicoccoides; assembly: GCF_002162155.2. Lineage (NCBI taxonomy): Eukaryota > Viridiplantae > Streptophyta > Magnoliopsida > Poales > Poaceae > Triticum > Triticum dicoccoides. The sequence continues at coordinate 564,119,719 of NC_041384.1, read as the reverse complement.
GCTGCGTCTCGTCTTCTCCACGACAGAAATTTTCATGTTTCGATATCCAGCCCATTTGGCCCAAAATAACAGGAAACTCCCGAAATAGTTCCCGGAGCACCGGCCCAATTCATTTGAGACTACGGTGATAGCGCACAGAGCCCACGGGGGACCAGAATAACATCCAACGGGCAGCAATGGCCAAAGTAGCAGATCCAACGGTTCAAGATGCTAATGGTCTGAGAGAGCTAGATCGTTGATGTAGCGCGTTGCTGCGCCTGTCTATTTTGACTTAAAAGAGTTGTTAGAGACATGAAGTACCGTGTATACATTTCTTTGCAATGCTTTTATATATTGTATTTGTCTCTCCATTTTATAGAATATCATGCGATGTAACTAAAGAGAGAAATCAAGAATATGATGCTATGTAACTCAAGAGAGATCCAGTCCGATTGATCTACAAAAAAGTATTCACTCCTTCTCAAAATAAGTGTCTCAACTTTAGTAGAACTTTGTACTAAAGTTGGTACATAGTTGAGACACTTATTTTGGGACGGAGGGAGTAGTATTTTGAGTTTTCTCCTTAGGTCTAATGTTTGAGTTGTGGTATTAAGCGCGGAGATATAAATTATGATTGATATGGAACATGACCTCTTTTTGCCTCCTAAAAAGACTCCTGCAAAGACTCAAATCATGATAACTAAAAAAGATATCGAGGAAAGACATGAGAGAGAGAGAGAGAAAAGGCAATACAAATATTTCAGAACTTCGGGGCGATATTTATTATCTTAAAAAATCTCAATGCGTTCTGGCCAGTAATACAAGTATACATCGTGGTCTAAGGGACAAATATTCTACATTGCATCAGGATAGATGACTGAATGTGTACTTGCTCAAAGTTGAGGTTGTAGAATTCCATCTGATCTACAATAATAATAGAAATTCTGAAACTCAATATCAAATGCCAGTGGGTTGTTGTGAAACAATGGCTCAAGTTGTCGTGCATCTTAACCAACTTACAATTGCTTACACTGAAGTACAAACAAAATACTTGTTAGCAAGGAAAATCAATTGAGGAAATAACTACATAAGTAGTGTGCCAAGGAGAAGTGCACAACAGTTATAATTGCTCCATACATAACATGGTGTATGTTGATGAAAGAAACAATAATAACAACATTACCTACAGAACATTTTTGCTAGTATCTGTAAGAGACATTTTTGCTAGTATCATCTGTTCCACGGATCAGACCTTGTTTTCTGTGCAGGTGTTGAGGGCATTGTTAAGTAATAAACTAATTAAGATGGAGACTGCAGGTCTGAATATATTACTCACTAATTAGACTTGCTAGCTAGTACCTCCGTCCAGGTTTATTAGGCCCCCCACTATTTTGAGCCAAACTTTGACCATCCATATTCCCAGTAAAATATAAAATATATGGTACAAAAAGTACATGATTGGATTTGTATTTGAAAGAGCTTTCTGATGATATAATTTTTGTGACATACTTAAATTTATTGGTCGGCCTAATAAACCCGGATGGAGGAGTTGCTAGCTATGAGAAAACTTGGAAATCAATCTGAGGTCCTCATGAAGAAACTCATTGATCTCATTAGTTAGCCGATCGATGCAGCCTTGATTCACATGTTGGCAAAAGGAGAGCTGGCCGCTAGCATGTCGTCTTCTCGTGGGATTTTTCAACCTTCTCGGTTAGTATATTCCGTTGAGAGATATATTTTGCAACTGGAACAGTAAAAGGTAGTCTAGCAGCGAACCCAGGCTACAGATAATGGAAAGTGATTGAACAATCACAACCGAACCAGGGGAGTAAATGAGTCTCACCTTTGTTTGAAGATGACCATTCTAGAATGCATGTCGGTAGATTCAGTATTTTACTACAACTTACTGTCGATGAGAAAGTCAAAATAAATGGAGTTAGTAATGAAGTAAACACCTATTCTAGGCCTATACTACAAATGTGAGGGCTGGGTTGTTCAAGAAGATAGAACACAACAGCACAAAAAGACAACAGTTTTGAACATCTTCGATGGATCTATTTCAGTTTGCGCCTGGTCAACATGTTTGTAATATCAATGGTACTGGAAATGACTTCTCACAAATGATGACATGCATGTCAATAAAGCGATGAGCCCAATCTCTGTATTATGATGTTTATTAAAGACTTGCGAAGCTAGAGAAGCCAAGTCCTTTTCTTTAAGAACACAACAAGTGGTACACTTGCAAACAAGACTGCTTCAATTCACCCGCAAAAAAAAAGACCACTTCAATTTATTAACTAATTGGTTTTTTCAATTGCTAGCTAGACATCGCACCACAGATTCAATGAAATTAATACTCGGCCATTCAATGAATCTGCACCGTGCAAAACCATTCTAAAACGGGGGTGAGCGAACAAGGATGCTAACCTTTGTTCTGTTTGAACGCCAACCATTTCAGAATATGTGTATGTCAAGCTAAGGTTGTAGCAAACACAATAATTTTCTTCACGACATTGTATTCCAAGTGCAGTAAAACTATTGCAAGTGCAGACCAAATATTGTAGCTTGCATAGTGAAATATTTTTGCATATATACGTAGATTCAGTTTGTTCAACTTACAATCAAGAAACGAAATGAAATTAGTGGTGGGAAGCTATAGTACGTAACATCTACCTAGATGGAGCCTTGCAGGCATGTCTGAACATGATGCATATACATTACTAAAGGAAACTTGGCAGCCATACCTAGGTAGCGATGAACGTTCAGGTTAGCCGAACGTGGAACTGGCTTCTAGCACGTTTCTTCAATGGGGTTTTGCTGCATCGATCTTGAGATTAATAAAATCACAAATTTAGTAGTAATCAACAGTCTAGCTAGCAGCTACATAGAGGCGGGTTGAACAGTCAAGGCTTTACAAACCACGGGGGTTAATGAGGAAGGATGCCTCACGTTTGTTGAGCGATGACCACTCCAGATCATGGCTTCCTGACATGGTTCTTGTTTGCAAAGTGGAACAATTGTGCATCCAATCCACGGCTACTGGCGAAAAGAGGAGAAATTAGCATGGAGTATCTATGGAGAGTGAGGCGATTACTGCACTGGGCAGGAAAGTGTATGGCACCTGCGTAGACAGAGCCATTTAGGTCGGCTCCTCGGGAACATCCCCTCCGCTGTATAAGCATTAGACAGCAGCATATACTGAAGATATACATTGGGCAGCATCATTTTGAGTACACAAATATATGGCCAACAATCAAGAAAATCGGACAACGTATAGGAGAGAAAAGATCAACGAAATTTAACATAGAGGAGACAAAATTTGTCCATCGCTCCTATCTGAATCTCCTATCTGTCTCTGCTAGAACATACACAAGGGGAGGAGGCTAGGATCTGTATCACTTCCGCTGTTGCATCAAGATTATTTCCCACTGCCTCACCGCTAGAAGAAATTTTCTTCACCCGTCAATGATGAGGAGAGAGTCGAGGTCGGAGAGCACGCGATCGAGGGTCATGGAGAGCGCAACAGTCTTTGTGGAGTCATCGTGGCCTTGTGCACGGCTTGTGCACCCTCGCCGGCGCCGCCTCCTCCTCAGTCACCAATTCCAACCCCTAGGCTGATTCCCTCGTGCACTTCGGCTGGATCCACCGAGATGAACACGCGCCGCTGGACCGCCTCGATCCCCTCGCGCGGGATCCCGTCGCGCGCCTCAGCTGGATCCACCAAGAAGACCGCGCACCTCGGCAGGATCTCACTGCAGATGGCCTGCATCAACGTGGGGACGAAGCAGAGTGGGAGGAGCTCCAGGCCGCCGTCGCCATGGGATGTGGTGCCTCCGCCGCATCTGGGAAGGTGCCGTGACCCCGCCTCGGATGATGCAATCGCCTTGGAGGGAGGGAGGCATCGCAGAGGCAGCGAAATCAGTGTGGAGCGGCGGCGGCAAGGGAGATAGCGGCCGACGGGGTCGACGTCGCCATTGGAGCGGCCCAGCAAAGCACCAGCCGAGTCGTCTCCTCAGCCGCCAGCTTCGTTAGGTTTCTCGAGGGCTAAGAGAGCAAAGGGGAAAGGGATAGGAAAAATGGGACAGCCCAATACGAGCCCGATCAACCATGCGGCTCCAATTTTGCCACGGGAGCAGCTGCCCAGCTCAGATTGCGGGAAGTGTTGCGCGAGAGTTTTATCAAACGGCCAAAAATTCCAAACCTGGAGATCTAGCGGCTGTGAATGCTAATGGCCTGAGAGAGCTTCTAAGGTGCACCGTTATAATGTATTAAAATTCAACCGTGGAATGATCAAGTCTTAACTAGTCGCCGGTCCGTGGCCTGAAACTAGACCGATGCTGTCCTCCCTCTTGTTCTTTCGCATCGACTTGATCTAGTATCCTGATGACATCACATCAAGGTATATATTATCTGCGAACCAACCTGTGAGTGGATGGTTAGAGGGACAGTGATATTCCCAGCTCACCAGGGTTCAAGTCCTGGTGCTCGCATTATTTCTGAATTTATTTCAGGATTTTCGACGATGCGCTTTCAGTGGGAGGAGAGGATTTCCGATGATGCGCTTTCAGTGAAAGGAGAGGATTTCTGATGATGCGCTTTCAGTGGGAGGAGAGGATTTCCGACGATGCGCTTTCAATGGGAGGAGACGTTCCCGTCGACGAGGAGGTGTCTACGATGATTTCGTAAATCTCAAGATGATATGCCGGCTCAGTCTCTCGGAGGTGCTCATAGAGGTACAATGTGCGTGTGTGCGTTCATAAAAGTGAGCGTATGCGCATATGTATGAACGCTTGCGTCTGTACTGTATTATATACGATCAGCCCAAAGAGTTTTAGCAAAACAGATACTTCCCCCGATTCAAATCAATTGTATTAAAGCAGCAACAATTAATTTGAATCGGAGGAGCGAGTACATAACCATTTTGAAGATAAATACGATGTGTATTAATTCATAGTATGTAGCTGTGTACCAAAGCGCAGTACGCGCGTCAACCGGTCAGAACATAACCCGTACATGGCACGTCATCAGCTAATTAAAATAGTGACCATTGCCCGCAAAAAATAAAAATAAAATAATTAAAATAGTGACCAAGGCGGGAACACGAGTACACGACTGCCGAGGGCCGGTCCAGCCAGCAGACGCGCGCGCGCAGCTCAGCAGAAGAGGTACCCAACGGCGGCGGCGACGAGCGTCCCGAAGGCGAAGGCGGGGGTGGTCGCGGCGGCTCCGGTGGCCGGGCTGGGAGCTGGCGCCTCAGCAGCCATGGCCATGCCCACCACGGACGAGGCCACGACGGCGGCGGCGAGGATCCTGAGCTTGAGGGTGGCCGCCATTTCTGCTAGGTAGCTAGCTTCTCGGTCGACCGATACTAATTGGGAATTAGTCGAAGATGTATAAGTACTGAGCAAAGAACAGGAAGCTGGCGAGCTGAATGGTTTGAGATGGGAAGGAAGAGCGGAGCACGTCGGGTATATATAGCGCCCATTGGTACTTGGTAGGGCTTTGGCGTGCTGTGTTGTGGAAGGCTAGCCATGAAAATGAGGATCATTGGCTGGAGCTGCTGCTTTCGGTCTGCCCACCTTTCACAGGCTGTGCGAGTGGGCAGTTGTTTAGGCTTTGCTGTGATCGCCGAATGGGTGATTGAGGGTGCACAATGATTAGTCGTTGTGGTTTGGTGCTTCTGATTTGTTATTTTGTTGGGTTGAGCACTGGCGCACTGCCATGTGCAACTGCCAACTGGTACCTATAGTTATCATCGATGTATTTTTTAACTTAGTTATCATCGATGGTCTATATTTCAGCTCTCTGTTAAAAAAGAAGAAGAATGACCCCCTGCCTTGCATATGGGCAATGCATCCACACACTTTATTAATTATTCACAAAGACCTTATAAAGTAATACATCAGTAATTCTGAAGCCATCATCTCATCAAGGAGTTGTGCCATCGCCTAGCATGTCCATCCAACACTCAAGTAAGAGGGGAAATTATCCATGACATATTTTTTTTAAACTTAAATTTGAAAAAAAATGTGTGCGTAGTGTTGAAAATGTGGGTGCAACTTTTACAAATGTTGATAGCATTTGAAAAAAAAGTTCCAAGACGTATTTGGAAAAACTGTTCAACACATATTCAAACAACAATGTTCAAACAAATGTGATTGAAAAATTGTTAATCATGAATTTAAAAAATGTAAAATGCGTATGAATTCTAATGTATATTTTTATCGTATATTTACCAAATGTTAAACGTGTATAGAAAAATATTCCTGATGACGTAGGGGCTCACGCAGTCGCTTCTCCCCTAAAAATTTAGGGTTCCTCCCGCGTGTGTTACTTTTTCTCCAATTGCAACGCATGGTCTCCTATGCTAGTTACACAAATATAATCTTTACTGTTATGCTAAATTTGATATTTTTTTGCAGAATCCTAAATTCAATTTTTCGGAACGGATTTCCTTCCAAGTCAATTTTTAAAACTACAACTCTATTTAAGTGTACAATTAGGTGAAATGTCAGATATAAAAACATAAGATCTATAAGCAGCGACAGATAAAAACATCTTTTTAAATTACAAACTTGATTTTTTCAAATTTCTTGAAAATTATGATTTTGAAAAATGTTCTAAACATTTATTAAAAATGCAAATAAGATTTTAAATTCAAAAAATTAAACATGTGACATTTTGTTACCAAATTAGTGTTTTTATAATTCAAAAAATTATTTGGAAATGGGAACAAACTTTGGAAAACAATTTTTTTAAAATAATTAAACATTTTTGAAAATCGAATATCTTTCCGAACATTTATTGGAAATGTGATTTTTGAAAATTGTGAACAAATTTTGTAAAATGAATTTTTTTTCTGAAAATCTTTTTTCTTATTTGCAAACAATTTTGAAGTTACAATTTTTTAAAATGTGAGCGCAATTTTTTTAAAAATAAGATTTTTGTAAAACATGAGCAGTTTTTTAATGTCCCCAAAAATTATATGATAATATGTGTGTTTTTAAACAAGATTTTTTTTAATTTATGAGTTTTGAGAAAAGAAGGAAAGGGTAAAAGAAACACATAAAACAAAAAAAAGAGAAAAACAATAGAAAAATGAAACAACAAAACCAAAAAAACAAAGCTTCTAGAATGTTCCTAAAACCAGTGAAAACCAAACATGTAAACTTAAAATACCCTGCACTACGCTGGATACACAGGGGCCGGCTCATCCCCGAGCACTCCTACACAAATGTCCGGCTATTTGCCGCGACCCGCACCAAATAGGGACCCCCTCCTCACTCATTTTGGGGCTATAGTTACGCATGTCATCTCGCATACAACAGTTGGGTAAGCCTCCCATGCCACATTGCAGCCCAAGTCATAAGTAGTTGTACACAAAAACACATGTGCTTTTGTCTTATTGTTCCTTGATGAACATCGGGATAATCCATGGCTAAAGCATGCTCTTAGGGCCTGTTCGGATCTTCTCCAGCTCTCAAATTCGTGAACTCAATGCACTAAACTGCTCCAAATGTGGGAGTTCCACAAATTCGAGAAGCCGAGCCCTCCCCTCGTGTAAAAAGGAGAAGACAGAAATGTTGGGAAACGTTGCAAAGAAAACAAAAAAAATTCTATGCACACGCAAGATCTATAAAGGAGATGCATAGCAACGAGAGGGGAGAGTGTATCTACGTACCCTCATAGACCGTAAGCGGAAGCGTATGAGAACGCGGTTGATGTAGTCGAACTTTTTCACGTTCCAACCGATCGAGCACCGAACGTAAGACACCTCCGAGTTCAGCACACATTCAGCTCGATTACGTCCTTCGCCTTCTTGATCCAGCAATACGGCGAGGTAGTGGATGAGTTCCGGCAGCACGACGGCGTGGTGACGGTGATGGTGAAGTGATTTCCGCAGGGCTTCACCTAAGCACTACAAAAATATGACCGGGTGTGTAAACGACGGAGTGGGGGGGGGGGCACCGCACATGGCTAAGCAATTGTCCACATATATATAGGTGGGAGGGAATGGGGAGAGGCCAAGGGGCACCCCAGGTAGGTCTGAATCCTACTTGGGCTCCTGCCCTTGGCCGCGCCCCCCACTGCCATGATTTTTTGAGGGTCAAACCCCCACTGCCATGATTGTTGGAGGGAGGAAGGAAATGGGGGAGAGGAAGGAAGGGGGAGGCCGAATTCCCCCCACCTTTCCTTTCCCACTAGGGCGGCTGCCATTGGGGGTGCGCCAGCCCCTTGTGGGCTGGTGTGCTCCCCTCTTATGGCCCAATAGGCCCACTAACCTCCCGGGGGTGTTCGGTACTCCGTTGATCACCCGGTACACTTCGAAACACTTCGGGTGTCCGAATACCATCGTCCTATATATCAATCTTTACCTCTCGACCATTTAGAGACTCTCGTCATGCCCCTGATCACATCGGTGACTTCGAACAACATTCGGTCACCATATCATATAACTCATATAACACTATATTGTCAACAAACGTTAAGCGTGCGGACCCTGCGGGTTCGAGAACTATGTAGAAATGACAGAGAAACCTCTCCGGTCAATAACCAATTGTGGAACCTGTATGCCCATATTGGCTCCTACATATTCTATGGAGATCTTTATCGGTTGAACCGCTATGACAACATACGTAATTCCCTTTGTCCATCGGTATGTTACTTGCCCGAGATTCGATCGTGGTATCTTCATACCTAGTTCAATATCGTTACCGGCAAGTCTCTTTACTCGTTCTGTAATACATCATCTTGCAACTAACTCATTAGTCACTTTGCTTGCAAGGCTTCTTATGATGTGTATTATCGAGAGGGCCCAAAGACACCTCTCCGATACTCGGAGTGACAAATCCTAATCTCGATCTATGCCAACTCAACAAACACCTTTGGAGATACCTGTAGAGCATCTTTATGATCACCCAGTTACATTGTGACGTTTGATAGCACACAAGGTATTCCTTCGGTATTCGGGAGTTGCATAATCTCATAGTCGGAGGAATATGTATTTCACATGAAGAAAGCAATAGCAATAAACTGAATGATCAATATTCGATGCTAACAGATGGGTCTTGTCCATCACATCATTCTCCTAATGATGTGATCCCGTTATCAAATGGCAACGCATGTCTATGGTTAGGAAACCTTAACCATCTTTGATCAACGAGCTAGTCTAGTAGAGGCTTACTGGGGACACGGTATTTGTTTATGTATTCACACATGTACTTAAGTTTCCGATCAATACAATTCTGGCATGAATAATAAACCTTTATCATGAATAAGAAAATATAAAATAACAACTTTATTATTGCCTATAGGGCATATTTCCTTTAGTCTCTCACTTGCACTAGAGTCAATAATCTAGATTACATTGTGATCAATCTAACACCCATGGAGTCTTGGTGCTGATCATGTTTTGCTCACGGAAGAGGCTTAGTCAATGGGTATTCCACATTCAGATCCGCATGTACTTTGCAAATTTCTATGTCTCCATCCTTGACCTATTCACGAATGGAGGTGAAGCGTCTCTTGATGTGTTTGGTTCTCTTGTGAAACCTAGATTCCTTTGCCAAGGCAATTGCTCCAGTGTTGTCACAAAAGATTTTCATTGGACCCGATGCACTATGTATTACACCTAGATCAGATATGAACTTCTTCATCCAGACTCCTTCATGTGCTGCTTTCGAAGCAGCTCTATACTCTGCTTCACACGTAGATCCCGCCATGACGCTCTGCTTGGAACTGCACCAACTGATAGCTCCACCATTCAATATAAACACGTATCCGGTTTGTGACCTAGAGTGATCCGGATTAGTGTCGAAGCTTGCGTAGACGTAATCATTTACGACAAGCTCTTTGTCACCTCCATAAACGAGAAACATATCCTTGGTCCTTTTCAGGTACTTCAGGATGTTCTTGACCGCTTTCCAGTGATCCACTCATAGATTACTTTGGTACCTCCCTGCCAAACTTATGGCAAGGCACACATCAGGTCTGGTACACATCATAACATACATGATAGAACCTATGGTTGAGGCATAGGGAATGACTTTCATTTTCTCTCTATCTTTTGCAGTGGTCGGGCTTTGAGTCTGACTTAACTTCACACCTTGTAACACAGGCAAGAACCCTTTCTTTGACTGATCCATTTTGAACTTCTTCAAAACTTTATCAAGGTATGTGCTTTGTGAAAGTCCTATTAAGCGTCTCGATCTATCTCTATAGATCTTGATGCCCAATATATAAGCAGCTTCACCGAGGTCTTTCATTGAAAAAAATATCATTCAAGTATCCGTTTATGCTATCTAGAAATTCTATATCATTTCCAATCAATAATATGTTATCCACATATAATATCAGAAATGCTACAGAGCTCCCACTCACTTTTTTGTAAATACAGGCTTCACCGTAAGTCTTTATAAAACCATATGCTTTGATCACTTCATCAAAGCATATATTCCAACTCGAAGATGCTTGCACCAGTCCATAGATGGATCGGTGGAGCTTGCACACTTTGTTAGCACCTTTAGGATCGACAAAACCTTCTGGTTGCATCACATACAACTCTTCTTTATGATATCCATTGAGGAATGTAGTTTTGACGACCATTTGCCAAATTTCATAATTATAAAATACGGCAATTGCTAACATGATTCGTACAGACTTAAGCATCGCTACGGGTGAGAAAGTCTCATCATAGTCACTCCTTGAACTTGTGGAAAACCTTTTGCGACAAGTCGAGCTTTGTAGATAGTAATATTACCATCATCGTCAGTCTTCTTCTTGAAGATCCATTTATTCTCAATGGCTTGCCAATCATCGGGCAAGTCCACCAAAGTCCACACTTTGTTCTCATACATGGATCCTATCTCAGATTTCATGGCCTCAAGCCATTTATTGGAATCTGGGCTCATCATAGCTTCTTCATAGTTCGTAGGTTCGCCTTGGTCTAGTAACATGACTTCCAGGACAGGATTACCATACTACCCTGGTGCGGATCATTCTCTGGTTGACCTACGAGGTTCAGTAGCAACCTGATCTGAAGTTTCATGATCATTATCATTTGCTTCCTCTCTAATTGGTGTAGGCATCATGGGAATAGTTTTCTGTGATGTGCTACTCTCCAATTCGAGAGAAGGTACAATTACCTCATCAAGGTCTACTTTCCTCCCACTCACTTCTTTCGAGAGAAACTCATTCTCTAGAAAGGTTCCATTCTTGGCAACAAAGATCTTGCTTCAGATCTGTGGTAGAAGGTGTACCCAATTGTTTCCTTAGGGTATCCTATGAAGACGCACTTCTCTGATTTGGGTTCGAGCTTATCACGCTGAAGCCTTTTGATATAAGTGTCGCAACCCCAAACTTTAAGAAATGATAGCTTAGGTTTCTTGACAAACCGCAGTTCATATGGTGTCGTCTTAACAGATTTAGACGGTGCCCTATTTAACGTGAATGCGGTTGTCTCTAATGCATAACCCCAAAACGATAGTGGTAAATCGATAAGAGACATCATAGATCACATCATATCTAATAAAGTATGGTTATGACGTTCGGACACACCATTACGCTGTGGTGTTTCAGGTGGTGTGAGTTGTGAAACTATTCCACATTGTTTTAAATGAAGGCCAAACTCGTAACTCAAATATTCGCCTCCACGATCAGATCATAGAAACTTTATTTTCTTGTTACGATGATTCTCCACATCACTCTGAAATTCTTTGAACTTTTCAAATGTTTCAGACTTGTGCTTCATTAAGTAGATATACCCATACCTACTCAAATCATCTGTGAAGGTTAGAAAATAACGATACCCTCCGCGTGCCTCAACACTCACCGGACCGCATACATCGGTATGTATTATTTCCAATAGGTCATTAGCTCGCTCCATTGTTCCGAAGAACGGAGTTTTAATCATCTTGCCCATGAGGCATGGTTCACAAGTATCAAATGATTCATAATCAAGTGATTCCAAAAGTCCATATGCATGGAGTTTCTTCATGCACTTTACACCAATATGACCTAAACGGCAGTGCCATAAGTATGTTGCACTATCATTATCAACTTTACATCTTTTGGCATCAATATTATGAATATGTGTATCACTATGATCGAGATTCAACAAAAATAGACCACTCATCAAGGGTGCATGACCATAAAAGATATTACTCATATAAATAGAACAACCATTATTCTCCAATTTAAATGAATAACCGTCTCACAATAAACAAGATCCAGATATAATGTTCACGCTCAACGCGGCCACCAAATAACAATTATTCAGGTCTAAAACTAATCCCGAAGGTAGATGTAGAGGTAGCGTGCGGACGGTGATCACATCGACCTTGGAACCATTTCTGACGCGCATCGTCACCTCGTCCTTAGCCAATCTTTGCTTATTCCTCAGCTCCTATTTCAAGTTACAAATATGAGCAGTTGAACCAGTATCAAATACCCAGGCACTGCTATGAGTATTAGTAAGGTACACATGAATAACATGTATATCAAATATACGTTCACTTTGCCATCCTTCTTATCCGCCAAGTATTTGGGGCAGTTTCGCTTCCAGTGACCAGTTCCTTTGCAGTAGAAGCACTCAGTTTTAGGCTTGGGTCCAGCTTTGGGTTTCTTATCGGGAGTGGCAACTTGCTTGCCATTCTTCTTGAAGTTCCCTTTCTTTCCCTTGCTGTTTTTCTTGAAACTAGTGGTCTTGTTAACCATCAACACTTGATGCTCCTTCTTGATTTCAACCTCCGCAGCCTTAAGAATTGCGAAGAGCTCAGGAATCGTTTTATTCATCCCTTGCATATTATAGTTCATCACGAAGCCTTTGTAGCTTGGTAGCAGTGATTGAAGAACTCTATCAATAACACTGTCAACTGGAAGTTCAACTCCTAGCTGATTTAAGTGGTTATTATACCCAGACATTTTGAGTATGCGTTCACTAACCGAACAGTTCTCCTCCATCTTGCAGCGACAAAACTTGTTGGAGACTTCATATCTCTCAATTAACCCGTGCATTTGCTTGAAATATTAACTTCAACTCTTGGAACATCTCATATGCTCCATGACGTTCAAAACGTCTTTGAAGTCCCGGTTCTAAGCCGTAAAGCATGGCACACTGAACTATTGAGTAGTCATCAGATCGAGCTTGCCAGACGTTCATAACATTAGCTTCAGCTCCCGCAGCAGGCCTTTCACCTAGCGGTGCAACAAGGACATAATTCTTCTGTGCAGCAATGAGGATAATCCTCAAGTTATGGACCCAGTCCGTGTAGTTACTACCATCATCTTTCAACTTAGCTTTCTCTAGGAACGCATTAAAATTTAGGGGAACGGTAGCTCGGGCCATTGATCTACAACATAGATATGCAAAACTATAAGACTAAGTTCGTGATAAATTGAGTTCAATTAATCAAACTACTAATAAACTCCCACTTAAATAAACATCCCTCAAGTCATCTAAGTGATACGTGATCCAAATCAACTAACCCATGTCCGATAATCACGTGAGATGGGGTAGTCATCAATGGTGAATATCTCTATGTTGATCATATCTACTATATGACTCACGTTTGACCTTTCGGTCTCCAGTGTTCCGAGACCACGTCTTTACATGCCAAGCTCGTCAAGTTTAACCCAAGTATTCTGCATGTGTAAAACTGTCTTACACCCATTGTATGCGAACGTAGAGTCTATCACACCATATCATCACGTGGTGCTTCGAAACAATGAACTTTTGCAACGGTTCATACTCGGGGAGAACACTTTTATTTTGAAATTTAGTGAAGGGATCATCTTATAATGCTACCCCCATTCTAAGCAAAATAAGATGCATAAATGATAAACATCGCATGCAATCAAAATATGTGACATGATATGGCCATCATCATCTTGTGCTTTTGATCTCCATCTCCAAAGCATCATCATGATCTCCATGGTCACTGGCTTGACACCTTGATCTCCATCATAGCATCGTTGCGTCGAGGTTGTCACGCCAACTATTGCTTCTACAACTATCGCTAACACATAGTGATAAAGTAAAGCAATTACATGGCGCTTGCACTTCATACAATAAAGAGACAACCCTAAAGCTCCTGCCAGTTGTCGATATTATAAAAAATGATCATCTCATACATCAACATATATCACATCATATCTTGACCATATCACATCACAACATGCCCTGGAAAACAAGTTAGATGTCCTCTACTTTGTTGTTGCAAGTTTTACGTGGCTGCTACGGGCTTCTAGCAAGAACCGTTCCTACCTACGGCAAAAACCACAACGGTGATTCATCAAGTTTGCTATTTTAACCTTCTTCAAGGACCGGCTGTAGTCAAATTTGATTCAACTAAAGTAGGAGAAACAGACACCCGCCAGCCACCTTTATGCAAAACTAGTTGCATGTTTGTCGGTGGAACCGGTCTCATGTGTGTGGACATGTAAAGTTGGTCCGGGCTGCTTCATCCCACAATACTGAAGGAAATATGCCCTAGAGGCAATAACAAAGTTGTTATTTATATTTCCTTATATCATGATAAATGTTTATTATTCATGCTAGAATTGTATTAACCGGAAACTTAGTACATGTGTGAATACATAGACAAAACAGAGTGTCCCTAGTATGCCTCTACTTGACTAGCTCATTGATCAAAGATGGTTATGTTTCCTGACCATAGACATGTGTTGTTATTTGATGAACGGGATCACATCATTAGAGAATGATGTGATGGACAAGACCCATTCGTTAGCTTAGCATAATGATTGTTTAGTTTTATTGCTATTGCTTTCTTCATAACTTATACATGTTTCTTTGACTATGAGATTATGCAACTCCCGAATACCGAAAGAACACATTGTGTGCTATCGAACATCACAATGTAACTGGGTGATTATAAAGATGCTCTACCGGTATCTCCGAAGGTGTTTGTTGGGTTGGCATAGATCAAGATTAGGATTTGTCACTCCGTGTATTGGAGAGGTATCTCTGGGCCCTCTCGATAATGCACATCACTATAAGCCTTGCAAGAAATGTGACTAATGAGTTAGTTGCGAGATGATGAATTATAGAATGAGTAAAGAGACTTGCCGGTAACGAGATTGAACTAGGTATGATGATACCCACGATCGAATCTCGGTCAAGTAACATACCGATGACAAAGGGAACAACGTATCTTGTTATGCGGTTTGACCGATAAAGATCTTCATAGAATATGTAGGAGCCAATATGAGCATCCAGGTTCCGCTATTGGTTATTGACCGGAGATGTGTCCCATTCATGTCTACATAGCTCTCGAACCCGTAGGGTCCGCATGCTTAACGTTCGATGACGATGAGTTATGTGATTTGATGACCAAAGATTGTTCGGAGTCCCAGATGAGATCACAGACATGACGAGGAGTCTCGAAATGGTCGAGAGGTAAAGATTGATATATTGGAAGGTTATATACGGACATCGGAATGGTTCCGATAAGGTTCGGGGATTTATCGGAGTACCGGGAGGCCATCGGAACCCCCCAAGAATTTAATGGGCCATATTGGGCTTTAGTGGAGAGAGGGAAGAAGGGTCACGAGGTGGCACACGCCTCCCCCCTGCCCAAACCGAATTGGACAAGGGGTGGGGGTGCGGCCCCCCTTTCCTTCTCCCTCTCCCTCCTTTCCCCTTTCTCCTTTCCGTAAGATGGAAGGAGGGGGGCCGAATCCTACTAGGAAGGGAGTCCTAGTAGGACTCCCCCCTCATGGCGCCCCCCTTGGGACGGCCTCCCCCTCCCCCTCCTTTATATATGTGGGCAGGGAGGCACCCCAAAGCATAACAGACAATCTCTTAGCCGTGTGCGGTGCCCCCCCTCCATTGTTTAACACCTCGGTCATATCGTCGTAGTGCTTAGGCGAAGCCCTACGCCGGTAACTTCATCATCACCGTCACCACGCCGTCATGCCGAGAAACTCTCCCTCATCCTGAACTGAATCAAGAGCTCGAGGGACGTCATCGTGCTGAACATGTGCTGAACACGGAGGTGTCGTACGTTCGGTACTTGGATCGGTTGGATCATGAAGATGTTCGACTACATCAACCGCGTTACTAAAAGCTTTCGCTTTCGGTCTACGAGGGTATGTGGACACACTCTCCCGTCTCGTTTCTATGCATCTCCTAGATAGATCTTGCGTGATCGTAGGAAAATTTTGAAATACCGCGTTCCCCAACAGTGGCATCCGAGCCAGGTCTATGCGTAGATGTTATATGCACGAGTAGAACACAAAGAGTTGTGGGCGATAATAGTCATACTTCTTACCACCAACGAATATAGGGGATCGCAACAGTTTTCGAGGGTAGAGTATTCAACCCAAATTTATAGATTCGACACAAGGGGAGCCAAAGAATATTTGAAGGTATTAGCAGCTGAGTTGTCAATTCAACCACACCCGAAGATTAATTATTTGCAGCAAAGTGATCAGTAGCAAAGCAGTTTGATAGTTTTGATAGTAGTGACAGCAGCAACGATAACAATAACAGTGATAGCAGTAATTTGTAGCAAGTGTAAAAGTAATGATAGCAATAGTAACGCAACAATATCAATAAGGATAAATTCGTAGGCATTGGATCGGTGACTTGTTGGATGATATTCATCATGTGACAGTTATAACCTAGGGCGATATGGCACTAGCTCCAGTATAATGTAGGCATGTATTCCGTAAATAGGCATACATGCTTTATTAAAAGAACTTGCATGGCATCTTTTGTCCTACCCTCCCGTGGCAGCGGGGTCCATATTGGAAACTAAGGGATATTAAGGCCTCCTTTTAATAGAGAATCGGAACAAAGCATTAACACATAGTGAATACATGAACTCCTCAAACTACGGTCGTCACTGGGAGTGGGCCCGGTTGTTGTCACTCTGGGGTTGCCGGATTATGACACGTAGTAGGTGACTATAACTTGCAAGGTCGGATGTAAAACATGGATATAATGATGAATTCATAAACGGTTCAGATTTGAGTTCATGGCACCCGGGCCCAAAGTGACAAGCATTAAGCATAGCAAAGTCATAGCAACATCAATCTAAGAACATAGTGGATACTAGGGATCGGGCCCTAACAAAACTAACTCGATTACATGATGAATCTCATCCAACTCCTCACCGACCAGCGAGCCTACGAAGGAATTACTCACTCCTGGTGGGAAGCATCATGGAATTGGCAATGGAGATTGGTTGGTGATGATGAAGAACAAAGATCCCCCTCTCCGGAGCCGCAAACGGACTCCAGATCTGCCCTCTTGAGGAAGAATAGTGCTTGGCGGCGGCTCTGTCTCGTGAAACGCGATAATTCTTTCTCCTTGATTTTTTCTGGAATAGTGTGAATTTATAGTATCAGGGGGTCATCAGCGGGGCCACCAGGTGGGTACAACCCACTAACCTGGGCGCGCCAGGAGAGGGGGCGCGCCCTAGTGGGTTGTGCCCAACCAGGGGCCCCTCTCTAGTGGGTCTTGGCTCCAAAAATTCTTTTTATTGATATAAAAAATCCTCACAAAGTTTTGTTCCATTCTGAGAGGTTGGAGATGTATCAACTCCCCCAAGCCTAAACCTTTGCTTGTCCTCAAGCAATTCAGTCGATAAACTGAAAGTGAGAAAGAAAAACTTTTATGAACTCTTTTGCTCTTGTTTGCATGAATAAGCTTAAACAACACCCAGGTTTTCAGCCAACATTATAAGTAACTATGTCAACAATAACATTTAAAGATTATAATGATTCATATCAATGACATAATCAGCTAGCGAGCAATAATAAAATATCTCAAACAACAACATGTCAAAACAACCATGATATAACATGACAATAATGGTATCTCGCTACCCCTTTCTGAGACCGCAAAACATAAATGCAGAGCACCTCCAAAGTTCAAGCAGTGACACATTGTAATTCATGGTAGAAAAGATCCAGTCATGATGCACCCAACATTAGCTATACACAATTCATAAATCATGACAGCTGTGCTCTACTCAATTTTTGGCGCTTGTTTATAGAAGGTGATGACACAACATAAAAGTAAATAGAAAGTCCCTTTGCAGAGGGAAGCAGTGATTTGCAGACGTGCGAGAGCTCATTTTTTAAAATAGATATAAATGATTATTTTGAGACATGCCCCCTTCTCATTCACTTCATGACTATCAGTTATGAACATCTTCCATGCTAAGCACGCTAGTGGTGGTTCCCAAGCGGTAAAAGTAAAGGTTTACTCCCCCTCCACCATCAATCACACTCCACGGCTTGTCCGGATCAACGGGTGCCGTCCATACCAACATCAGTCCCGGGGGAGTTTTGTTTAATTATTTGCATTTTTGAGTTCAGGACTGGGAATCCCTATTACTGCCCATTTCCTCGTGCGATGGCGAGTGAATAAACACTCGACTTGAGGATAGCATGCTTAGCACGGAAGATATCGACCACCTCATGTCATTCCACGAACGATCCAAGCACACAAAAAGGATAATTTATTTAGAAGTTTTTAGAGGTGGCACATGCAAATTTACCTAGGAAGGCAGTGTAATACCGTATATAGGTAGGTATGGTGGACTCATCTGGAATAACTTTGGATTCAGGTTTATGATGTACAAATAGAATTCCCACTTAGTACAGGCGAAGGCTAGCAATTAAGATTGAGAAGCGGCCAGCTAGAGAGCAACAACGGTCATAACCAGGCATTATGCATAAGTAACATTGGACACTAGCATGACTAGGATATGAACACCATGAGCATAAATATTATAGAGGCTATGTTGGTTTTGATTCAACTACATGCATGAACTTGTACCAAGTCAAGCCACTCGAACATTCAGAGGAGGATACCATATCATCATACTACATCACAATCATTTTAACGCTATGTTGATATCCAAGATAAATCATTATCAACTCCCAGCTACTTATGCATGGCATGAGAAACTATAATCTCTAATTGTCATTGCAAACATGTTTAATCATAATGGGCTGAATCATGGGCACTAGGTTAAACATATTTACACAACAAGAACAAGTCGAGTTCATACCAGTTTCTCTTTGCCACGGCCAGCTCATCGAATATCGTCATCATTGCCTTTCACTTGCATGATCGAATGATATGAAAATAATAATAGTGCAAGAGTGCCATGGACTAAGTTGGAATCTGCAAAACATTTTATTCAACAGGGGAAGACAAGGTAAAATGGGATATTATTAGTTTAACAGTTATTCATATGAGAGCTGTCGGTGTCAAAGCCGGCGGATCTCGGGTAGGGGGTCCCGAACTGTGCGTCTAGGCGGATGGTAACAGGAGACAAGGGACACGATGTTTTTACCCAGGTTCGGGCCCTTTCGATGGATGTAAAACCCTACTCCTGCTTGATTGATATTGATGATATGGGTAGTACAAGAGTAGATCTACCACGAGATCAAGGAGGCTAAACCCTAGAAGCTAGCGTATGGTATGGTTGTTCTGTTGGTCCTACGGACTAAACCCCTCTGGTTTATATAGACACCGGAGAGGGCTAGGGTTACACAGAGTCAGTTACAATGGTAGGAGATCTATATATCCGTATCGCCAAGCTTGCCTTCCACGCCAAGGAAAGTCCCTTCCGGACACGGGATGAAGTCTTCAATCTTGTATCTTCATAGCCCAGGAGTCCGGCTGAAGGTATAGTCCGGCTATCCGAACACCCCCTAATCCAGGACTCCCTCAGTAGCCCATGAACCAGGCTTCAATGATGATGAGTCCGGCACGCAGATTGTCTTCGGCATTGCAAGGCGGGTTACTCCTCCAAGTACTTCATAGAAGATTTTGAACACCAGGATAGTGTCCGGCTCTGCAAAATAAGTTTCCACATATTGCCATAGAGAGAATAATATTTACACAAATCTAATCTGCTGACATATTCCGTAGCGTGACATCACACCACAGCCAAGCCTTTATTCGAATCATTTTTACTGTCCTGCCTCAGTGCGTTTAGCGAGGCGGTTTCCTTGGCACATCTTGTCAAAGCAGAGATCGTGTCCCCTTTATTTACGGGATTCTCATCAATACGGATGTGGGTAACCCAATCGTGCCCGTTGGCATGTTTTCTCGATTAAAGGCGAGTCCCAAATGGTTACGGGGAAGGCCCTTGGTATTCAACCTCTTATAAAGAGACCAAGGCCTTACTCCTTTCTTTCAATCTCAAACGAGTTCGCCTTTCTCCTCGAGTTCCAACACCCAAGGCTCTAGATTTCAGGCACTTCGGATCTTCGACAATGTCCGGTTCCGACCTTCGAGGCCGATGGCTGTCCTCCTCCATTACAGAGGAGGACGTGCTAAAGCTGAGAGAGGCCAGGTTCTTGACCGGCGAAATCTCGCATAGGTTGCCTGCTCAAGGGCAGGTCATTCCTACTCCCAAGCCTGGTGAGAGTGTGGTGTTCATGTCTCACTTCCGTCGGGGGCTAGGCTTCCAGACGGATCCCTTCGTGAGGGGGCTCATGTTTTATTATGGGCTGGAATTTCACGACTTAGCTCCGGAGTCCATCCTCCATATTTCCTCATTCATCGTCGTGTGTGAAGCCTTCCTCCGTGTTACTCCTCACTTTGGACTATGGCTCAAGACCTTCAAAGTAGAGCCGAAGATGATCGAGGGACGGCACGCGGAGTGCGGAGGCGCTGTTATAAGCAGGAATGCCGATGCTCCATGGTCCGAGGGCTCTTTTCAAGAGGAGCTCGGCTTATGGCAATGAGAGTGGTTCTATATCACTGCTCCCAGGGGCACCAAGTGGGTGGCACCACCTGCCTTTCGCTCGGGTCCCCCACCACAGCTGGCGTCATGGGTCAATAAAGGACTAGACTGGGGGCCATCCAAGGACGTGCCCTTGTTGCAGGGCCGCATCAGGGATCTCTTAGAAAGAGACCTCAGCCTGGTCGAAGTGACGCAGGTCATGCTGATCCATCGAATCCTGCCCGGCAAACGTCGCCCCCTTCGCCTGTGGGAGTTCAATCCGGAGGGACCGCGAGCTCTCCAACATTTCATGGGCGCAACGCCCGCGGAGATGTATTAATTGTTCTTCGGATCACAAGCAATGTGTCCGGACTTGACCGAGGACGCAGGTCTGAGCTGCAACCGCCCGGATACTCAAGTAAGTAGCCTTGTGCCCGGACTTGCTATCCGTATATTTTGTCATAAACTTGCCCCTAAAAGAGCTGTCCTTTAAACATGAGTGGATAGCGAAAGCAAAGTTGATCAGGTGTCCGACTCCCCTCCCCGAGACCATGCTGGATCCTATGCTAGTCAGGATGTTGAAGATTGTGCCTTTGGAGGAAAGCAAGGGAGGCGACAAGGAAACTACGGCCTCCTCGAAGGAGGCTGTTCGGAAGGGAGGAACCTAAAATTCCTCTCTTCAGGGTAAGAAGAGGACCTCCTCTGAAGACCCGGAGACCATGGCCTCAAAGCGGGGGAAAAATCCTCGTCAGAGGGTCCTGCGCAGGGGGATACCTCGGCCGAATTATGCCCTCAAGGGGATCAGCCCTCCACCGAGCCGTAAGTAGAGAGAGGTTTTCTTTTTAAGAGATGAGAGAAATCCTTGCTTTATATCTGAGGAAACTAACCGAAAATTCACCTTGTAGCTCGGACCTCAGCCCTTCTCAGCAGAGCTCGTCTTCGGGGGACCTTCTTCCGGAGATGATGGAGAGCGGAACGCCTCCCCCTGTCTACTGCCTAGCGAGGCGGGCGACCCTGAGGTATCGTCGCGGAGGGTTTCTCTGAATCCGGCAGGGCCGGAAGGTAGTCGTATGGGCCCCCAAAGCCCTCCGCGTCCGGCCTTCGAAAAGGGCCACCAGACGAGTCCGGCACCGTCTGGTGCGCGGTCGGAGGGGCTGAAGGATCTGCTAGGGCGAGCGTCTATCTCAGAGGAGCACCATGCATTGATGGGTATGGTGATTGAGAGGATTTCATCCGCGGAGAGTGGATTGCACGAGGCCGTCAGGAGTTTACTGATAGGTTTTGAGGTACGTGAAATAATGTACTCTTTCTTGACAGTTGCGCATAAAGAAGATGCGCCCTGTGTAGATAGTAGCCCCTGAGACTCTGTGCGTTGTCAAAAGTGACGGTGCGCAGAGGATCATAATCCTAGGTCTAATATGCCGCCTTCATACGTAGGTGGCGAAGTGTCCAGAGGCCAGCCGGACTGATGAATTTGCCGAGCTAAAGCGGCAGCTTGACGTGGGAGATGCCGACATCGCGCTTGTCAACAAGCGGCTTGATGAGGCACAAGGTATTTAATTCCTCCGGTGGCACCTGGTAAAAGGAGCTTTATGCCAGTATCTTACAGTGTGTGTGCTTTGATGCAGATGGTGCTGCTGCCATGGAGAATCTTCGGGCGGAACTTGCCCGAGCCAAGGAGCAAGCCAAAAAAAGTGATGCGGCTGCCGGAAAGGCAATTGAAGAGCTGAAAGCCGAACAGGCTGCTCACTGCCGAAGCAAGAAGGAAATGGCCGAGATGGCCGTGAAGTTGAAGAGCGCTGCTGACCGTTGCAAGCTTCTTGAAAGAGAAGACCGGGTGGAACAAACGGACCTGGAGAAGGCCATTGCCGATGCCAAGGATGCTCGATCTGTGATGAGAGCTATGAAGGAGGAGCTGCGTCAGGCTGAAGAGATCGCGGCTCGAAAGCCCTTTATGCCGCGGAGGAAGTTTTGCGATCCTAAACATGCTCCGTTAGACCGGATGTGGAGTGCGGTGGATACCTATCTGGATTTGGCAGCGAGTGCTGCAGATGCGACCAAACACTTTCGAGATCAAGAAGATCGCAAAGTGGAAAAGCTCTTCTGGTCGCAGTTCCACAATCCAGAGCGTCCACTGTCAGTAGCCGTTCGTCTGGCCGAATGGGCCGAGCTGAATAGGTTGTCCGGACTCGCCATGAAGTGTGTCTTGAGTCATCTGCGGCCGGGGAGGCCAGAGCCGAAAAGTTATTTCAACTTGGTGCAACAGTTCCTTGGTGCGGTGCCGCATATTAATGCGATGAAGAGGTTAGCGTGCATAGAGGGTGCACGGATGGCTCTTGCCCGTGTCAAGACATACTGGGCGGAGATGGAGACCACCGCTGTTGCATCCCGAGATTCGGACGAAAGCCGAGTACCTGCCAAGCACTATTTTCAGGAAGTTCTTCAAGGCACTCGTGTAATAGAGACGCAGTGCTCGAAGGATGCTATGTTCGAATAGCATATGTTATTGTAAAACAATGTTTTGATAAATTGTAGAAGCTTTTTATACTTGTGCCTTCAAGTATTATAACACCTCCTGTGCGGCCGTTTAAGATATATGTATATATAATCTGAAAGATGGCAGTCGTCGGCTTCAGCCCCCACGCAAATAATGCGGGGGTGTTCACAGAAGGCGCATTTTCACACTTAATCCAATGTCTTGGTCCTACAAAGGAGGTGATAGCGCAGCGAACTAGGCAATCGGACTATGATTCTTTATCACTTTCACTTAGCCATAGGAGTTTGACAGTGAGGCTACTTATATAGCCCCTGGTGGCGTCTGCGCTTGCCCGAACTCGGGGCGCGTATGTGCCTGGCCGGGAAACGGCCCTTCGTTAATGCGGAGGAATCCTAAAGATTCCGATAAGTCATCGAGTGGTTGACCAGTCTCACGCTATATCATGACAGTCAGTTTTCGGCTTTCTCTATTGAGGTGCTCGCCTGGCCGAACTGGGGCACAATCGCAGTAGTTCTCCTGGTGCCGCCTTAGCCGATAGAGCGGAACGTAAGGCAGCAAAACACAGGAGCCGGGCAACCCAACATTTGACCAAAGACATGATTCGGAGCTGATGCATATAAGGCCAAACTCGCGACGCCGAACACTCCCTAAGGTATTCGGTCTTTATGAGGGCGGGCGGGACAACGCCCTTAGTTATAAGCCCCTAGTGTCTAGGTACGCGCAAAATTCTGACATGGCCACATGCCAAGACGCCAGCCTCCTCCTTGGTTATACCAAAAAACCAGGGGATGTGTATCAACAAGAGACAGTAAAAAAGGTTTACGCAGGGTCTTAATCTGAAAAGAATCCTTGGAACGGGTCCCTACTGCATGTCTGCGCCTGTGTCTCCGTTGTGCCGTATCCTGGACGGGCGCAGCACGGTGTTCATCTTTAAAAGAGAAGAACTTAGTTGAAGAAGGGTCGTGCCGAACAGAAGTTATACAAAATAAACAAAGTATAAATTGAAATGGGTAAGATTGAGCTTGATTGTCTCTTGTTTTATATGCGCGGAGCCCCTAGTACAGGGGTATACGGCTATTAAGCCTTTATCAATTATATGTTTGTGCCGGACTCGTCTAGCCGCATCCGTGGTCTTAACGACCTGTTTAGATGTTTTGGCTGGTGAAGCCATTTTATTGTGGGGCTGTTAAGGCAGCCGCACAGTCTTCCGCGCAGGAGGCGCACTCAATGTTTTCCCTTTAATGAGATGATGCCTCGTGGACCGGGCATCTTAAGCGTAAGAGACGCATAATGCGGTATTGCGTTAAAGCGGGTGAAAGCCTCGCATCCAAGTAGTGCTTGATAGCTGCTTGAGAATGGGGCGATGTGGAAGGTTAGCCTTTCGTGATGGAAGTTGTTGGGGGAGCCGAACATAACTTCTAGCCGGAGAGAGCCCGTGCAGTGGGCAACTGGGCCTGGCGTTACTCCTTGAAAGGAAGTGTTTCCATGGCGAATTCTTGTTGGGTCTATCCCCATGTGGCAGGTTGTGTCTTAATATAACAGGTTTAGACCACTGCCGCCATCCATCAGGACATTTGTAAAGTGAAGTCCGCCGATTATTGGATCTAATACCAAGGCAGTCTAGCCTGCGTTTCGTATACTTCTAGAGTAATCCTGATGGTCGAAGGTGATCGGTTTTAACAACCAGTGGCGAGACTCCTTTGGGATAGGCCATATGGCGCGCATCTCTATGGGCGCCGCTCGTTTTGTCACGTGAAGTAAGTTTACTGTTTTGACTCCTTGTGGAAAATTCTTTTGTTTCCTGGTGCTCTGCTTGTGGGGTTCGTCATCGTCCTCACTTGGTGTGTCGAGCCCCTTGTGTTCGGTGTTGATTTTGCCGGATTGCTTGAAGACCCAACAATCTCTGTGGGTATGGTTTGCAGGCTTCCCGGGAGTAGTATGTATTTGACATATCCTGTCCAAGATTTTGTTTAGGTTGGATAGCTCGTCCCTGTTATCCTGGAGGGGCGGCTTTTTCTGACTCTGCCGTGAGCTTTTGAATCCGGCATTGACTGCCGTGCTCTTTGGGCTGCTTCCCTTATTCCGACGCTGGTCCTTGCTGCGTTGGGGTTTTCCATTTCCATCTCTAACTTCGGATGTACTTGGGTCGCTGGTGCTACATCTTGCCAACCAGCTGTCCTCTCCTATGCAAAAGCGGGTCATGAGGCTTGTTAATGCGGCCATTGTTCTTGGCTTTTCTTGGCCGAGGTGTCTGGCGAGCCATTCATCTCGAACGTTATGTTTAAAAGCTATTAAGGCTTCGGCGTCCGGACAGTCAACTATCTGATTCTTTTTAGTAAGGAATCTGTTCCAGAATTTCTGGGCTGACTCTCCGGGCTGTTGAGTTATGTGACTTAGATCATCTGCATCCGGAGGGCGGACATAGGTCCCTTGAAAATTTGCCCGGAAAGCATCCTCGAGCTCTTCCCAACTTCCAATGGTGTTTTCAGGAAGGCTCTTGAGCCAGTGCCGAGTTGGCCCTTTAAGCTTAAGGGGTAAGTATTTTATGGCGTGGAGGTCATCTCCTCTGGCCATGTGTATGTGGAGGATATAATCCTCAATCCAGACTCCAGGGTCTGTTGTTCCGTCGTATGCCTCTATGTTTACGGGCTTGAATCCCGCTAGAAATTCATGGTCCAGAACCTCATCGGTGAAACATAGGGGGTGTGCGGCTCGGCCTGCTCTATGGATGGGTCTGTGTGGCTGCTGTTTCTGTCCAGGCGGGACTTGGGGCGGTGCTTACATCGCCGCTTTGATTGCTTTTCAAGTGAATGATCTCTCGTTGCATCCCTGTGTTCCTTGTCGTCGCTTCCTTTAGGTGTATCCACCATGTATACGTCATGAGATGAGGTGGCTTTCCAGTGCCCTATAGGCGTTGGTTCATGTTTGTCTCCTACATCGTCGTCCATACCGTCGATGTCTTCGGAGTCGAAGTTGAGCACGTCGGTTAAATCATCGACAGTGGCTACAAAGTGGGTGGTGGGTGGGCTTTGAATTTCTTCATCGTCCGTATCCAAACCTTGCTGACCGCAGTCCGGCAAGGGCTCTCCTGATAAAGAGAGAGACTTTAGTGATTTCAGAATATCACCGAAGGGCGAGTGTTGAAAGATGTCCGCGGTGGTGAACTCCATGATCGGCGCCCAATCAGATTCGATTGGCAGGGGCGCGGAGGGCTTGGAGTCCGGAGAGGAGTCCGGCTCCTTGGAGTCACAGGCTTCGCAAAGGACAGGGCTGGTGTTCAGCTCGATCGCCATAGAGATTGCAGCCCCCGAGGCGGTGTCCAACCACCCATCCTAGATCGGCGCAGTTGGCTCCGAATTAAGGGTCGGAGCCGATGCGGGTGCGGCCTCCAGGCCACTGTTCGGCGGCAGAGCTAGATCATGCCCATCATGACAGCGTGGCGTGCTCGGCTGTGGCTCGAATCCGTCAAAGATCATGTCCCGGTGGATGTCAGCCGCGTAGTTTAAGCTTCCAAATCTGACCTGATGGCTTGGGGCGTAGCTTTCGATCTGCTCCAGATGGCCGCCGAAGACGAAGATCTGTCCGGGGAGAAAATACTCACCTTGGACAGCGTCGTTGTTGATGATTGGAGGAGCCATCGGGCCTAAAAGTGACGACACAGAGGAACTCTCAATGAAAGCACCAATGTCGGTGTCAAAACCGGCAGATCTCGGGTAGGGGGTCCCGAACTGTGCGTCTAGGCGGATGGTAACAGGAGACAAGGGACACGATGTTTTTACCCAGGTTCGGGCCCTCTCGATGGAGGTAAAACCCTACTCCTGCTTGATTGATATTGATGATATGGGTAGTACAAGAGTAGATCTACCACGAGATCAAGGAGGCTAAACCCTTGAAGCTAGCCTATGGTATGGTTGTTCTGTTGGTCCTACGGACTAAACCCCTCCGGTTTATATAGACATCGGAGAGGGCTAGGGTTACATAGAGTCGGTTACAATGGTAGGAGATCTATATATCTGTATCGCCAAGCTTGCCTTCCACGCCAAGGAAAGTCCCTTCCGGACACGGACAAAGTCTTCAATCTTGTATCTTCATAGTCCAGGAGTCCGACTGAAGGTATAGTCCGGCTATCGGAATACCCCCTAATCCAGGACTCCCTCAAGAGCCACTCAACATTTTCATCGTGGTCTTCTCCTCGGTAAGACTCGAATGAAAAGAAAAGAAATTCAGAGAAACACACTGAAATATTTTTGGAGTTTTTGGTTTTCTTGAACAAGCAAATAAAAAGCAAAAAACCAGAAAAACTATTTACACGGGAAAGCTCCCAACAAGCAAAAGAAGAACAAGGAAATCTTTTTGGGTTTTCTTTTTAGTACTGCTACTAAGCATGCATAGAAAGTAAATTACTACAACTAATTTTTTTGGTTTTTCTAAAGTTTTTCAAACACACAAGAAGAAAGCAAGAAAATAAATCTAAGCATGGGTGATACAATGAAAAAGTGTGAACACCGACAAATAGAATGATATGTGAACATGAATATAATGTCGTTGAGAAACACGTACTCCCCCAACACTACAAAAAAAGACACATCCGTGATATTTTGGGCCGAACGAAATTTTTTTCTATCATACATATGACACTTCTATGACGATAATTGTGACAAAACCCGGTATCATCATAGATGTGGTGGGCTCCTACTTCTATGACAAAAAATCATGACAGAAAATGGGCTTTTCGTCCTGGGCGGGCCAGAGACACAGCTGCATGACATTCTTTGGGCCGTCCATGATGGAAAAAACCATGGTAGAAGCGAGGGCGAGGAAAATTTCGGGGAGTTCCCGGTTACGGTGGGAGGTCAGGGGCCGAGCGACGCGCGTTTCTCTCATACCCATACGCGCGTGTGTGCAAGGCGTTGGCTCTAACTGAACCCGAGAGAGGCGTTGGGATCTAACTGAACCCGAGCGATTGCACTGCAGGCTACGTGTTACTGAACCCGAGCTATCGATCGATGGCTGTTAACTGAACCCGATCGAGCGATTCCTTCGCTACTGCTGCTAACTGAAGCCGATCGATGGTGCCTCTGGGATGAACAGTGATCGTTGCGGGGTGTTTTGGATGAACAGTGAACGGTGGCGTTGCCTCTGGATGAACAGGACCCCGTGGTGTGGTGGAGGGCTGGATGAATAGTAGACGGTGGAGGGGTGCCCGTGGAGGGGTGGTTGAACGGGACCCCGTGGTGTGGAGGGCTGGATGAACAGTAGACGGTGGAGGGGTGCCCGTGGAGG
>NC_041384.1:564082662-564091015 GCF_002162155.2 Triticum dicoccoides | reverse complement strand
CCCCGTGGTGTGGAGGGATGGATGAACAGTAGACGGTGGAGGGGTGCCCGTGGAGGGGTGGTTGAACAGGACCCCGTGGTGTGGAGGGCTGGATGAACAGTAGACGGTGGAGGGGTGGTTGAACAGTAGCCGGTGGAGTAGCGCGTGATGGAGGCTGGATGAACAGGAGCCCATGGAGGCTGGATGAACAGGAGCCCGTGGAGGCTGGAGGAGGTCGACGGTGGAGATGAACAGTATCCCGTGGAGTCCCGTTTTGTGGTACGCCACACCCCTCCTGATGAATAGGACCCCTGTTTCGACCGTAGCGCTCCAACACAAGTCCGTTTCCTCCGTTTTGCGGTACGCCACACCCCCGATCAACGGGACCCCCGTTTCGATCGTAGGAGGTCCGTTTCCTCCGTTTTGTGGTACGCCAGACCCCTCCCGATGAATAGGATCCCGTTTCAAACATGGCCGGTCAAACACAAGGCCGTTTCCTCCGTTCTGCGGTATGCCAGACCCCTCCCGATGAACAGGATCCCATTTCGAACATGGCCGGTCGAACACAAGGCCGTTTCCTCCGTTCTGCGGTACGCCAGGCCTCGTTTCCATCGCCTGTTCCGCCCAAGCCCTCCCGATGAACACGACCATGCATTCCGTTCCGACCCAGCCGGTTGGCTCCCACGCGTTCCGTTGCCTCCCGATGAACACGACGCATTCCGTTGCCTCTCCATGAACATGACACATTCCGTTGCCTCCCCATGAACACGACGACGACGCAGTTTCTCCGTTCCGACCCAGCCATGTCAACGAGCCCTCGCCGTACGTATGCGCGAGTAGGCGTTCGAGACCTCGCCCGTATGTACACACACGTGGCCGTATTTTCTTTCTTGCACCCTGGCCGCTGTACGTACGTGTACATGCTACGTGCGCACCTCTACATCCACCGGTATATATGTACGTACATGTTCGTGACCAGAATGACAATGCTACGTACGCTTCGACCAGGTGGGTCCCGACTGTCAGACACTTCCTTGCATGCGAAGATGTAGCTGGTGGGTCCCAGCAGTCAGGGGGGCAAATCGTTTTGTTTTTTTGCCCAGACGCACTTCCTTGCGTGCGAAGGTGTAGCTGGTGGGTCCCAGCAGTCAGGGGGGAAACGTTTTTTGCGAAATATGGTGGCCCGTCCGGTGGGTCCCCGCTGTCAGGTGGAGGAATAATTATTTTGCGCGTAATAAGGAGGCACTTCCTTGCTGCGGCCGTGGACCTAGCTGTCAGCATCTCCACGCACAGTACTCTTCTGATGGAAGTCGGTCGTTGACCAGATTGACCACGCCGCGCCGAGAGCACCACAACGGTGGACGACGGCGAGGCCTAGGAAGGGGACGACACGGAGGCATGGAAGACTCGGCAGTTGTTTCCCACGCGGAGGGGAGTACGACTGTATGAGGGTTTACTGGTTAGTCTGCCATCGCCGGAGAATAACAGCAGGTGTGGGTGAGTAGAGGGATGGCTAGGCCAGCGATGGGAGTACGGTGGGGTAGTGAGGCCTGCGCGGCAGCACAGCTGGCCGCGGGGAGGAGGGAGCAGGTAGTCCCGCCGGCGCTTGTTTGAGCGGCTGGAGCAGGAAGAGCAGATATTGAAGAAGCATGACGGCCGTTGGATGGACATCCAACAGTCAGTGCGTGTGCGTCAACCTTTTTTTAGGAAAGTCTCAAATCTATGGAAAACAGCATACAACCCATCTGCCATTATTTCTAATAATTTACAGCCCATTTCCTAATTCTTAAGGTTTTTTTGGAGCCCATATTCTTTATGTTAGCATTATAGCCCATATTGTGGCCACGGTTAAAAAATTATACGAAATTTTGCATATTTCGGTGCGGTCCGAACTGTTTTTAATCCCGAAATTTTGACTCACATTCAAACTGATTTTAAAAATAAATGTATATCAATATAAAATCCAACAAATTCTCCATGCATAAAAATTAATGTAATTTAAAATCTTGAAATGAAAAAAAGATTTTTGAAACTAATTGCCGGTTTGATGTGATTTAAAAATGTACATCCCATTTCTCATTACTGATGGGCCATTTTCTCGGCCAGCCGAATGAAAGCTCTCCTCGTCTTGAAAGATTTGCAGCCTAACAGGCCTGATAAAGCGACTTACTTGGCAAATCACAAAAAAACTAGGCTGTGGCCGTGGAGCCAGCTGTCAGCCTCTCCACGTGCAGTACTCTTCCGATGGAAGTCGTTCCTTGACCACGTTGACCACGCCGCGCGGAGAGCACCACGGCGGTGGACGACGGCAAGGCCTAGGAAGGGGACGACGCGCAGCCGGGGAAGACGCGACAGTGGAAGCCCGTGCGAAGAGGAGTATGAGGGTTCACTGGTTCGGCTACGGTGTGAGGCTACCGTCGCTGCAGGGCCTGGCCAGCGGTGGGAATAGTAGGGGGCGGTGAGGCCTCTGCGGTAGCACAGCCGGCCACGGGAGGCAGGAGCATGCGGCACGACCGGCGCTGCTTTGGGCGGCTGGAGCAAGAAGACCAGAGGTTGAAGAAGCACTATGGCCGTTGGATGGACATCGTACGGTCACTGGAGCTAGAATCGTTCATATTAACTAAGTTGACAAAGCCCTTCGTCCCCGTCAACTTAGTAGGCCCACAAGTCAACCTCCCACCAAGGTGGGTCCCATCTAGCCGGGGGAGTATTCATTTTTTTGTGTGTAATAAGGAGGCACTTCCGATGGGTCCGAGCTGACAGCGGGGGGAACGTTTTTTTGCGAAATACGGTGGCCCGTCCGTGGGTCCCAACAGTCAGGGGAAACGATTTTTTTCGCAAAATACTGGTGGCCCGTCCGGTGGGTCCCCGCTGTCAGGTGGAGGAATAATTATTTTCCGCGTAATAAGGAGGCACTTCCTTGCGGCTGCCGTGGACCCAACTGTCAGCCTCTCCACATACAGTACTCTTCCGATGGATGTCGGTCATTGACCACAATGACCACGCCACGCCGAGAGCACCACGGCGGTGGACGACGGCGAGGCCTAGGAAGGGGACGGCGCGGAGCCGGGCAAGACGCGGCAGTGGATGCCCACGCGGAGAGGAGTACGAGCGTTCACTGGTTCGGCTATGGTGTGAGGCTGCGGTCGCCGCAGAATAACAGGATGTGTGGGTGAGTGGAGGGATGGCCTGGCCAGTTGTGGGAGTAGTATGGGGGCGGTGAGGCCTCCGCGGTAGCACAACCGGCCACGGGAGGCAGGAGCAGGCGGCACGACCGGCGCTGCTTTGGGCGGCTGGAGCAAGAAGACCAGAGGTTGAAGAAGCACTATGGCCGTTGGATGGACATCATACGGTCACTGGAGTATTGACTAAGTTGACAAAGCCCTCCGTCCCCGTCAACTTAGTAGGCTCACAAGTCAGCCCAACAATATGGTGGGTCCCAGCTAGCAGGGGGTATTCATTTTTTTGGGCGTAATAAGGAGGCACTTCATTGCGTGCAAAGATATAGCTGGTGGGTCCGACCTGTCAGTGGGGGGAACGTTTTTTTCGCAAAATACAGAGGCCCTTCCTGTGGGTCCTAGATGTCAGGTGGAGGAATCATTATTTTGCGCGTAATAAGGAGGCATTTCCTTGCGTGCGGCCATGGACCCAGCTGTCAGCCTCTCCATGTACAGTCCACTTCCGATGGATGTTGTTCATTGGCCACGTTGACCAGGCCGCGCCGAGAGCACCAGGGTGGTGGACGACAGCGAGGCCTAGGAAGGGAACGACATGGAGACAGGGAATACTCGACAGTTGTTTCCCACGCGGAGGAGTATACGAGGGTTTACTGGTTCATCTGCCGTCGCCGGAGAATAACAACATGTGTTGGTGAGTAGAGGGATGGCTAGGCCAGTGATGTGAGTATGATGGAGCCGTGAGGCCTGCGTGGCAGCATAGCCGGCCGCGGGAGGAGGGAGCAGGCAGTCCTGCCGGCGCTTGTTTGAGCGGCTGGAGCATGAAGAGCAGAGATTGAAGAAGCACGACAGCCTTTGGATGGACATCCAACAGTCACTGCTCTCGTGTGTTGACTAAGTTGACAGGGCATTGCGTGTGCGTCAACCTTTTTTTATGAAAGCATACGTGTCAACCTATAGTAGGCGCACAAGTCAGCCTCAAATCTGTGGAAAACAACATGCAGCCCATCTACCATTATTTCTAATAATGTACAACCCATTTGCTAATTCTTAAGAATTTTTTTGGAGCCCATCTTCTTTTTGTTAGCATTACACCCCATATTGTGGCCACAGTTAAAAAGTATACGAAATTTTGCATATTTCGATGCGGTCAACTGTTTTTAATCCAGAAATATCGATTCACATTTAAACTATTTTGAAAAATAATTTATATAAATATAAAATCCAAATAATTGTCCACGCATAAAAATCAATGGAATTTAAGATCTTGTAATGAAAAAAAATTGAAACTAATTCCCTGTTTGATGTGTTTTAAAAATGTACAGCCCATTTCTGGGCAAACCGAATGAAACTCTCCTCGTCTTGAAAGATTTGCAGCCCAGCAGGGCCGATAAAGCAAGTAGGCCTTGTTTGGGTATTTCTTTAAAAAAATAGAACTGGGCTAGCCATTTTCAGCAAGAAAAAAACACAACTGGGCTCATGATGTGGTAAACATAAATAAAACCCTGGCTAGACGGGCCATAGCCCCCGCACAGCCCCGTTGTTACCCTGATCCGTCGCTAAAACTAGTATAAATAACAACTGCTTGTTCCTAAAAAAACTGCGTGACTTGCTGGGTCCCTAGTGTCAGCCGCTCGTAGTGTAATTCTCTCGTTTATTGACTACATTGACAATGGGCGTGAGCCCCAGATGTCCAACCATTAGGAGGAACCATATTTTTGGGCTTGTACTATAGAGGCACTTGCTTGCGTACTGCCATGAAGCTGGTGGGTCCCTACTATCATCCTCTCCACGTACAGTCATCTCCTTGCTCCTCTCGGTTGTTGACGACGTTGACAACGCAAGAGGGCGGCGCACCGCGCACGGCGAGCGAACCAAGGCCGCAAGGCGGAGGACGACGAGGAGGCCTCAGACGGAACGAGGCGCTGCAAATCCACTTTGCCGCCTCCAATAACGTCGCCGAATACGAGGCGCTCATTCACGGGCTCCGGCTTGCCAAAAAACTCGGCATTCGCTGGATCCTGTGTTATGGCGACTCCGACCTGGTGGTCCAGCAGTCGTCCGGCGACTGGGATGCCAAAGATGCAAACATGGCGAGCTACCGCTTCCTCGTGCAGCAACTCAGTGGATATTTCGAGGGGTGCGAGTTCCTCCATGTGCCAAGAAACGATAACGACCAAGCAGACACCCTGGCACGAATCGGCTCCACTCGTCAAGCAATACCATCTGGTGTCGCCCTCCAACGCCTCCTCAAGCCGTCTGTCAAGCCTTCACCAGAATCAGACTCCATCTTTGTGCCAGCTCCTCCCAAAGAAGTCGGATCCGACTCAAGAGCCCCAGCAGACGTCACGAGAATTTTGGCGGGTGGCTCCAGGATCGCGGCAGTCGAAACTGGCCCGGGGACTTCAGAACCTGGCCTGGGTACTGCGGTGGCCAGCCCGGAGACTTCAGGACTCGGCCCGGGGACTGCGCCAATCAGCCCGGGGACTTCATCGATCCAGCAAGCGGCTGCCGACTCCAACCCGCTGCCTCCCGGCCCAGTCGCCCTCGTCCAAGTCGCAGTTCTGATAGTCGAAGAAATAACAGCACCCTCATGGGCCCAGCCCATCCTCAAATTCCTGGTGAGCAAAGAGCTGCCAACGGACAAGATCCTAGCTCAGCAAGTGCAACACCGAGCAGCAGCCTATACCATAGTCAACAGAGAGCTGGTTAGGCGCAGTGTCACTGGCGTCTACCAGCGCTGCGTGGAGCCAGAGCAAGGCCAGGCAATTCTCAAAGACATCCATCAAGGCGAGTGCGGCCACCATGCGGCTTCAAGAGCACTCGTCGCCAAAGCCTTCCGACACGGTTTCTTCTGGCCGACTGCCTTGGAAGAAGCCAAGGACTTGGTTCAAAAATGCAAAGGATGCCAGAAGTTCCGCTCCAAGCCGCATCAGCCGGCTTCTGCACTCAAGACTATTCCCATTTCCTGGCCCTTTGCTGTCTGGGGCCTGGACATGGTGGGACCATTCAAGACGACACGAGGCGGCCTGACTCATTTACTTGTCGTGGTGGACAAGTTCACCAAGTGGATAGAAGCAAAGCCGATCAAGAAGTTGAACGGTTTGACTGCCGTGACTTTCATCTTCGACATTACAATCCGATACGACATACCACACATCATCATCACCGACAACGACACAAATTTTGCCAAAGGTGCCTTGGCCCGTTTCTGCGCGACGCAGGGCATCCGACTGGACTTAGCGTCCGTTGCCCATCCGCAGTCAAACGGCCAGGTAGAGCGAGCAAATGGCCTCATCCTATCCGGCATCAAGCCTCGACTTGTCGAGCCTCTGGAACGCTCGGCTGGCTACTGGCTCGATGAGTTGCCAGCCGTCCTCTGGAGTCTGCGCACAACGCCAAACAAGTCAACCGGCTTCACGCCTTTCTTCCTCGTCTACGGCGCCGAAGCCATCGTCCCAACGGATATAGAGTTCGACTCCCCACGAGTCACCATGTACACCAAGGAGGAAGCAGAAGAAGCACGTCAAGACGGTGTCGACCTGCTGGAAGAGGGCTGACTGTTGGCACTCAGCCGGTCCAGCATCTACCAGCAGAGCCTGCGCCGATACTACAACCGGAAGGTCAAACCAAGATCTTTCCAAGAAGGAGACCTTGTGCTCCTGCCGATCCAGCGAACAGCCGACCAGCACAAGCTCTCATCACCTTGGGAAGGCCCTTTCATCATCAGCAAAGTGTTGGGCAACGACTCCTACTACCTGTTCGACGCTCAGAAGCCCCGAGCACGCAAGAGGGACGACTCCGGCAAAGAGATGGAGCGGCCATAGAATGCAAATCTCCTTCGAAGTTTTTACAGTTAATGCAGTATGTACCACGCTACCTTTTGTATTAAAGTACCAAGACTCCGGGCCCCCCGAGAAGAGCTCGGGGACTGCCCTCTTTTATCTATATGATAAGAATTATGCCTACAAGTATGTTACTCTTTGACATGCCGCTTGGCACCGAGGTCGACTAGTCTGCCCGGGGACTCGCCGTCTTGCACTATGAAATGCTTCCTGCAGCCGGACAAGTAGTGTCACTACTAGGAAAAGGGCTATAGATGGAATTGACACTAATGGCGCACCAGACATGTGATGCGCCATTACTATATACTAATGGCGCACCATGTGTTGGTGCGCCATTAGTGTGCAAATACTAATGGCGCACCACATCCATAGTGCGCCATTAGTAATTTTTTTTAATTTTTTCAAAACTACTAATGGCGCACCGTGGGAGTGGTGCGCCATTAGTAAAAAAGAATTTAATTTTTTTTCAAAACTACTAATGGCGCACTGTGGGAGTGGTGCGCCATTACTAGTTGAACTAGTAATGGCGCACCATGCCACGGTGCGCCATTAGTAACTTGGCCCAAACATTCGCCCGAATGCACCCCCCCTCGGTGGACCGCCTTTTCAGTTTCAAAAAATAAATAAAAGAAAATGATAGAAATGTCAAAAAAATAAAAGAAAATAAAATTCCCATGTGATATGTGGTCTAGTTGTTAGCAAAATTTACAAACATGAATTTTCGACTTTTTTGCAAATTCTCTCGAGAATTTGTAAAAATGGGCATAACTTTTGCGTACGAACTCGGATTAAAAAGTTTTTATATGAAAAATCATCTACTCGAAAAGTTACATCCGAATTTAACTGGGGGGGGGGTCCCCGTTAAACATTTTCAAAATCCTCAAAAACCTAACAGAAAAAAAGATACGGGGCTTTTAAGATCTGGAGAGGCAAAAAAATTCAGAAAAATTCAAACTTACTAATGGTGCACCTGCCCATGGTGCGCCATTAGTATCTTCCTGCCTTCAAAATTCAAAATAAGTCAAAAAAAATAAAAAAAAGTTACTAATGGCGCACCTGCCCATGGTGCGCCATTAGTATCTTCCCGCCTTCAAAATTCAAAATAAATCAAAAAATAAAAAAAAGTTAGTAATGGCGCACCTGCCCACGGTGCACCATTACTATGTCGTATATATGGCTGGGCGCACCTCCTCCACTCCACCTCTCCTCCACTCCATCTCCTCCTCTCCTCCACTCCATCTCCTCCTCTCCTCCACTCCATCTTCCCTTCTCTCCTCCACCATACTACCCTCCTCCTCTCTGGCGACCTCCTCCTCCTCCTCTCCGGCGACCTCCTCCTCCTCTCCGGCGACC
>NC_041384.1:564044814-564082535 GCF_002162155.2 Triticum dicoccoides | reverse complement strand
GGTTTATCCTCCCTCCTCTCCGGTGAGCTCCTCCTCCCTCCTCTCCTCCCATTCCGTCATGGTTTCTCCTTCCTCCTCTCCGATGCTTCGGTGAACTCCTCTCCAGCGACCTCCTCCTCCTCTCCGGCGATGTAGGCGAGCGCCTCTCCGGTGACCTCCTCCTCCTCCTCTCCGGCGAACTCCTCTCCGGCAAAAGAACACGACAAAAGAACGTACAAGATCCAAAAACAGGAACAAAATTTGAAATAATATCGTGCCAAAAAACGAGCAAAAAAACGAGCAAAAAATGGGCAAAAAAATCACGATCCAGATCCAAATTCAAAATTCAAAAATAGCAATGGCGCACGGTGGGGGTTAGACGGCGCCACTACTATTTTCCCGCCTTCAAAATTCAAAAATACTAATGGTGCACCGTGGCCTATACTAATGGCGCACCGTGGCCTATACTAATGGCGCACTAGTGGTGCACCATTAGTAAAAAATACTAGTGGCGTGATACTAATGGCGCACCAGTGATGCGCCATTAGTAGGCAAAACTGGTGCGCCATTAGTAGCCCTTTTCCTAGTAGTGTGTGTGGCACCTAAGCCGTCTCCTGTCAGAAGCCGCAGCTTGCAGAGCGACTGTCTGGTGGGCAGGAGTAAGGTAGAATGGGCATCCACATGAAAAATGGCTAAGGACTCAAAGCATAAACATAGCTTAAGCCGGCTTCTAGCCTTCTTTCGCAAACCGTCTCTTGAGCAGTCGGCTCGTCGCCTTCTATTCAACTTGCTAAAAAACTCTAAACGGCTAAGTACTTGCCTTCCCAAAGTAGCCAAGTACTTGACCCAGCAGCAATCCGCAGAGCGGCTGTTCGGCTGACAAGTCGGCAATTAAGCGAAGGCAGCAAAGGAAAAAGCCAAAAGAGCAATAAGCAAGAAGAGATAGAACTCGGATGAATATTTACATAACAAAGGCCCTTGGCCGAATCTTCGAACAGAAGTTCAAAATACACCCTGCGGGTGGAATTGTGCGAATTAACAAGTTCTTCAAAGACTATTAAGCAGATAAAACAAAGATAAGGTGGCAGCTTAGGAAGCAGCAGACGGGTTCGGAGGATCGGAGGAGACGGCGGTGCAGTTGTTGGGGCGGCCGGCTGGTCGGTCTCAGCTTGATCACCTCCAGTGGCAGCCGGCTTGGTCGGGCGCGGCTCGTTGTTGGAGGCGTGGTCGAGCTGAGGCTGGCTGTCCGCTCCGTCTTATGGTGCCTCCATCTCGCCTTCCTCCTTGACGCTGGAGCCGATCACCTCCGCCGAGTCCTCGCCATAGTCTGGGTTCATCCCGAACCACTCCGGCGGCGCCTCCTTGCCATCTTCAGCCCGCTCAGGGACGAAGATGCTGGTGTCGGTGTACTCGACGATCGACGCCACACACTTGACGAGGGCGTCTTCCACGACAGCTAGCTCCACCTGGGCCTCTAGCCGGAGTGTGGTGAGCCGGTCTAGATCCAGCCCAGGATACCATGCCTTGACGAACTCCAAGGCCCGGCGCGCTCCAGCCCAGGCCGAGGAGCCCTTCCAGGCCTCAAGACGGCCAGCCACGACCTCCAGCCAGTCGGCAGTCCAACTGGGAGTGCGCGGAGCCTGCATGTCCGGCCACAGGGCAGTGATTGCCTAGACGCCGACATGTTGAAGCCAGCGCAGCATCCGGTGGGCCGGCCGAAGGCGGGCCTTAATGCTGAGGATCTGCTCATCGAGAGTTCGGGGGGCATCAGCGGCGATCTCCGCGCCATCCAGCCTCCGCCCCTCGCGATCAGCCTCGATGGCTTGATTGGCGGCCTGCGAGTGGCCGGGGAAGAAGTCTGCCAAGGCGAAAGAACGAAGAACAAGTAAAAAACTAGAAGTCGGCTCGACCTATAGTCGGCAACTCAAAGAAGAAAAATGAGGAAACTCACCATCGACGAGATCCTCGATCTCATGGAAGCCGGAGGTCAGCAGCGCCTCCTTGTCAGTCCAGGAGGAGCGCTCGCTTGCAAACTCAGCCAGGAGGGTAGTCTCCTTCTGCTCCGCCTCATCCTGGGTCTTCCTGAGCAGCTCCTTCTGCTCTGCCAATTGCGCGACCAGCAAGTCGTGCTCTGCGGCCAGCTTGCTGCACTCCTCCCCCTTGACACACAGCGTGGTGTTGGCCTCGCCCAATTGCTGCTGCAGAGTGGCGTTGGCCTCTAAAGGAAAGAAGAAAGAGGGCGTTAGTCGTCAACAAAGAAGGTCGCCGGGGAGATCCGTCCCGACTGCTCAGGAGTCAGCCCGAATCTCGGGGACTACAGCCCGCGGGTGCGCCAGTGCGCCCCCGCAGAAAAGAAAGAAGACTTACTCTGCCTCTCCGACAAGTCGGCGGTCCGCTTGCCCAGCTCTTCGACGTTGCGATTGAAGGCGGTCACACAAAGATTGTGATAGTACTGTGACAAGCGTTTCAAACAAACGTTAGTACTTGGAACTTGGCAATTAGAGTTCCGACCCGCCCGCTCAGCAGCCGGCCCGAAACTCGGGGACTACACCCAGTGGGTGCGCTGGCGCGCCCCCACAGAGAGGAAAAAGAAAAACAAACAACACAAGAAGGAGGAGACGTACCCGGATGGCCGTCCGCGACGCCAGATGCGCCTTGGTATAGTTCTGGATGGCGTCGCCCTTAGCTCGGAGCTTGGTTTGGACATCCAGAAGCGCCTGATTCAGCGGACCCGTCCCGCCTCCTCACACCCACCCAGTGGGCGCGGCGCTCGTCGCCTCGGCGTTTGGGATCGTCGAGCTCGCGATGCCGGTCTCCAAAGGGCGCGGCGCCGAAGTCGCCTTCGCAAGTCGGTGACGCGTCGGCGTGCCGACCTGAAGAAGCAGGCCCGCCACGACCTCGTCTTCAGTCGGCGGCGCTGGCGGGACAGCCGGCAGCTCGCCTAGCGCGCTTCCAGACGGCGGCGGCGGCACAACCACGTCCAGTATAAGGTCGTCGCCACCTTCCCCCTCCATGACCAGGTACTCGCCGCCGGCTTCCCCTGACTGCCCCATGAACTCCGGAGGTGGCGGCGCAGAGTTCCGTGGGATGACAAACACCGCCGATTGGTGGTGCACGGCTTCCTCAGCCTGCCGCCTTGACGCGACGACGGTCTCGGCCTCTTCCAGTTTCTTCTTGGCGGAGGCCTCCGCCTTCTCGGCCTCCGCCTTCTCCAGGCGGGAGGCCTCCTCCTCTTCGCGCTTCTCTTGCGCGTTCCACTCTGTCGCCTCCCGGAGGTCGGCGGCGGGGTCAACCCGCCGAGTGGTGGCGGACGTCTCCGCCGACCCCATGACGGAGGGGGCGGTGACCCTCTCAAGAGTGAGGGGAGCCCTGAAGCAAGGGAAGCGAGTAAAGACTCTAGCAAAAGCTACAAGGAAAGAATAAAAGCAAAAAGATGGAGTACTCACGCGGAGACCAGCGGCGGCTTCTTCACTTCCTTGCGGAAGCGGATGGCCTTCGCGGTCGCCTCGTCCCGCTTGGTTGCCGCGGCCGAGCTCTTGGGTTTCTTCGGTCGACTGCCGAACAAGCTCGGCACGGCCCTGCGTTTCCTCGCGCCGCCTTGAGCGTTCGGCGTGGCATAAGAGCTCGCGTCGGGCTGGCCGGCTCCTGGCTGGTGGCGGGGGACGACTTCCTCATCATCATCAGGCCAGTCCTCTAGACTGGCCCCAAGCCGCGGGCTGCCTCCTCCCTCGGCGTCGTCTTCCAAAGCCGCCGCCCCCAGATTGGGGTCATCTATGTTGCTTTCCGCCCGGTCGGCGAGGAACTCGCGGGCTGGCCCTGCGGTGCCGGCTGACGGATGGAGGAGGGGATTCTGACCAAAGCCGACTGGTCAGGTCGGACAAGATGAACTTGGTAAGAAAGAAGACAAGTTAAAGAAAGAAAGAAAGGGGAAACTCACTATAGGCAGGGGGTTAGCGCGAGAGTATGGCTCCTTGCCGAACTGCCAATCTTCCAGGATCTTACTGTCCGAGAGGTAGTTCACCATGTAGGCGACCTCCTCGTGAGGCATGTCCTTGGTGCACATCCGTCCCGGGTCTCGGTGCCCGCTCATTTGGCATATCATGTGGGGGCAACCTTGGAGTGGGAGGACTCGGCGTGCCACGAAGGTGGCCAGCAGATCCGGACCGGTCAGGCCCTCCGTCCGCGTCAGCACTCGGAGTCGCGTGATGGCGCCGGCTCCTGCAGGCGTCAGTGACTTGGCCCGGTACGACCAGTTGGGCAGCCTCCTAGCCGGCGGGCCGGCTACGAAAGCCGGCAGATTGACCCAATCGCCCTCCGTGAAGACGCTCTTCACATAGAAGTACGATCGCTGCCACATCTGCACCGACTTTATCAGCTTGATGGTAGGGAAGGGGCTGTCGGCCCCCGGCCTCCACACGGTGATGAACGCGCCGCACTGAGCCGGCACGCCTGCGACCTGGGTGCCGAGCTTGGAGAAGAAGAACTCCCCCAGAGCTCGATGGCGGGGAGGACTCCGAGGAAGCCCTCGCACAGGGCGACGAAGGCGGACAACAGCACCACCGTGTTGGGCGTGAGGTGGTGGGGCTGGAGGCCATAGAACTCGAGGAAGGAGCGAAAGAAGCGGCACGTCGGCAGGCCCAGGCCGCGCAGGCAGTGCGAGCGGAAGATGACCCGCTTGCCCTCCTCCAGCGCCGGCGAGATTTCCCCCTCATTGCAAGGCGCACCCGCACGTAATCCTTGCCGGGGAGCCGACGCGTCTTGCGGAGGAAATCGATGTGGTCATCGTGGACCTCTGAGCCATCCCAGGTGCCGGAGTGCACCGAGGGGGGCACGGTGGCGGAGGAAGAGCTCATTGTGAGTGGATCGCCGCGGCACTCGGGAAAGCTCGGGGTGCGGCGGTGCGAGGAAGAAGAAGAAGAGCGAGGAGTAGCATGGGGGAGGGGCGCGCGTGCTCAGCCGCTCCCCTCTCCTCCCCTACTTATAGCCTCATGGGCTGCGAAGCCGAGGGGTCGGTCGTGGGATTTGCTGCGCCACGACCCCATGACCCCCCACATTTATCGCACGGAGTTACTGCGCGCAGTAACTCCGTGGGAACCCCAACCGTCCGCTACGGCCGCAACGGATCCGCTCGTGCGTCGAGGCACGATAGTGGCGGGCCCCGCCTGAAGACTTGTCCCGTCACGTGCGTGGGCAGGCAGACTGGCCTTCCCGCGCGCTGCCACGTGACAGGCCCAAATCGGGCGGCGGCCTAGAGGCTTAGCCATCACGCCACTTGGATCACGCCAGGGTGTTCGAAATATTGGACAAATCAGAGATGGGCGAGTCCGACTCCTTTTAGTCGGCCCGGCAGAAGTCAAGCAAGATCCATGTCTCGAGCACCCGGAGAGAGAAACTGCTGAGGCTCCCCGGCCGATCGTCCGCAGCGCCTCACCAGCTTCGGGGACTACTGTCAGAGTAATGGGCCATGGGTAGGCTAACCCGAAGCCCAGAACCTTTCAAGACATCAGGGTAGGGTGCGCCCCTCTAAGATGCCACGACGAATAGCCGCCTTCTAGAAGTCGACCGTAGGAACGGCTGACTCCCCCCGCAGCCGAGTCCTGGAGGCGAGTTCAAGTCACGCCGACTCCGATCTAGCGGCTTCCAGAGAAGCCGGCCACCAGGAGTCAGCCCCTGGCACCAACAAATACCCGTGCCCTCATCAAGAGGGACGGGACGGGGAGTGGCTACAGTGAAGCCCACTCCCTCCCCTTTCCAAGGGCAGGCGTGGCCACAGTGCGCCGTACCCGCAGAGATCTCTGTCTGGCACGGCACTGTTGCCATGCCGGCCCTGACATTAGCACTAGTGGGCAGGGTCCTGCACCCACGACAGCCTGTCTGTACGACCCAGGGACGACGGGTCCCGCCAGTCAGCGGGAGTCCAGAAGACGGCGAGAGCGCCACCAGTCGGACCCGTTGGGAGTCGACCCGCCCCTCCCACGGGCCCCACGCGCCATTAACCAGACGAGACGGGGAGTGGCAATAGTGATCGCTCGCCAGGCGGCGGTGCTGTTGCCACGACCCCATGACCAAGCCCACATCGTTAGAAGCACGGCTACAGTAATTAGCAGCCTTGCCCTCTCCTACCTCCAGGAAACAGCTTGAGGAGCAACCTTGTACTCACTTTGCCATAGTGATCATGCAGAGACCCCGCAGAGCAGGACTAGGGGTGTTATATCCTAGGAGAGCCCCGAACCTGGGTAAAGTACGCCGACGTTTGTGTCTACGCCTCAACCCGCTTCCAGGCACCAGCGACGTTCTACTTGCTCCCACCATGATAAGCCATCCTTTGGCATATGTCGCACCCAAGCCCCGACACAAAGCAAGTATGCGGAGAAGAAGTACCTTTTACTAACCCAGGTTCGGAGTTGCCCAGGGGCCTTTGCAGATCTACCATGCAGCGTGTCCGATGCTACGGAGTTCTTCCGAGACGAAGAAGGGAATTCCACAGAGAACCTGTTCTAGTCGCAGTATGATGTGCCAGAACATCCGGTGCCCTTTGCCGATCAGCTGAAACAGTTGGTCGAGCTGCACAGGGTGGCCGAATTGGCCATGAAGGATTTAATAATATGGCTTTGTCCAGCCGAAGCTATACCTAGCAGTCATTTTGGCCTCGTGAAGCGGATGATGGAGGCTTGTCCGCGGCTAGACATCGTCAAGCGATCAGTCTGCATCGAAGGTGCCTGCATGGCCTTCACTCGTTGCAAGTTGTGGCGGGCGAAGATGGACGCCGTCGAGGTGGCCAAGGGGCCGCTGGAGGGCAAGGAGCACCGCACACCCGAGCGATATTTTGCGGATTTCCTGGAAGGGTCTAGACTTGCAGCAGCGCAGTGCGGGCAGGACATTATTTTCGAATGAAGACATTTGTTTTTGTCTTTGCCTTGTATGATGAAAACAAATCCAGTTTGTAATATAATGTTTGTTATGTTTTGATTGTTTCCTCCTGTGCGGCCGTGTTGTATGGAATTTGAGGGTTGACCAGTCGTCGGCTTCTTCCCTCACGTAGGTAGTACGGAGGTGTTCGGGATGGAATCTGAACAATCTTGATCCAATTATATGGTCCTTGAAGGAGTTGTTTAGCACAACGAACAAGGCAATCAGACTATGCGGCTTAAACGCCCTCACTTAGCCATAGGAGTTTTATAATAAAACATAGGCGCAGCCCCTAGTATACGAACCAGAGTGCTGTCAACGTCTGATCGGGAAGTACCGATCCTTCGCGAAATGCGGAAAAACTGACCTCTGAACAGCTGACCGGCTCTCGCCGCATCATGACAGTCAGTTTTCGGCTTTCTCTACTAAGGTGCTCATCCGGTTTAGACCAGGGCACAATCGCAGTAGTTCTCCCTTTACTACCCTAGCCTATGTAGCGGAACGTAGGGTAGCAAGCACAGGAGCTGGGCAACCCAACTATTGACCAAAGACATGATTCGGAGCCAATGCATATAATGCTAAATTCGGGGTGCCGAACTTATCTATAAGAAGTGTTTGGACTTTGTTGCCGTATTATGGGGCGATGAGAAGCCCTTGGCAAATATGAGACGTGCCAAAGTGCACGGGTGCGAGTATATAAGTGACTAATAGCAACGGGAAACAGAAAAAGAGCAGAGGTAGTATCTGGGGCCCCTTGACATGGGCCGTAAACTGTTTCCATTATAATTGGGTTAATGCGTCAAAGCACATTTATAAAATAATGCAATAAGCGACCGACTATTTAACATGCCAAAACCAGAGGAGAGCTGCATTTGGGTACTGAAAAACAGGTAGAGTAGTCATTGGATTGTCCTTTAGGGCTTCCCCTATATGCATGTGCTCTGCGCCAATCTGGTGTACTTGTCCTTTGACAGGACCGGTAAGCAGGTCGAAGGGGGCTAGTGAGTCCGGGATTGGTGTAGCCGAACTATGAGCTAACTGTGCCTCCGTCGATGCCCATAGGATTTTGAGTGCGTAATTATGTATGCGTGGTGCGGATGCCGCTACCTCATGAGGACTGGGACGGAGGCCGAATTGCTAATCGAGCTCTTGACGAGCCGTGTTGTCCTGTTGTAGTGTGGTCCGGACTCTCTTTGTGATGTCCAGGGGCTCGGCGGCCGGATTACGGTTCTGCT
The DNA here is from genome assembly GCF_002162155.2 of Triticum dicoccoides. Lineage (NCBI taxonomy): Eukaryota > Viridiplantae > Streptophyta > Magnoliopsida > Poales > Poaceae > Triticum > Triticum dicoccoides. The sequence goes on along the minus strand of NC_041384.1, from coordinate 564,074,412 downwards.
TGAGAAGGCCGCTCTATACCTCTGCTGCTAGGGCGGCTGTGTGCTCCTCTGTTCAGAGGGAGCGTTGCATGTTGCCATTGACTGTTATGACGCCGCGTGGACTGGGCATCTTGAGCTTGAGATAAGCATAGTGTGGCACTGCATTGAATCTAGCAAATGCAGTTCGTCCAAGCAGTGCGTGGTAGCCGCTGCGGAAGGGGACGATATCGAAGATTAACTCTTCGCTTTGGAAGTTGTCCGGAGAACCGAAGACCACTTCCAGCGTGATTGAGCCCGTATAATGGGCCTCTACATCTGGTATGACTCCTTTAAAGATAGTCTTTGTGGGCTTTATTCGTGAGGGATTAATGCCCATTTTGCGCACTGTATCATGATAGAGCAGGTTGAGGCTGCTACCACCGTCCATTAGGACTCATGTTAGGTGAAATCCATCGATGATTGGGTCGAGGACCAGTGCGGCCGAACCGCCATGGCGGATACTAGTGGGATGATCTCGACGATCGAAGGTGATCGGGAATGACGACCATAGATTGAATTTTGGGGCGACTGGCTCTACCGCGTAGACATCCCTGAGTGCTCGCTTGCGCTCCCTTTTGGGGATGTGTGTAGCGTATATCATGTTCACCGTTTTGACTTGAGGGGGAAATTTCTTCTGCCCCCCAGTGTTCGGCTGCCGGACCTCTTCATCCTCATCCTCACTTTGTGATCCCTTTTCTTTGCTCTCGGCATTTAACTTGCCAGCCTGTTTGAAAACCCAACAATCTCTGTTTGTATGATTGGCTTATTTGTCTGGGGTGCCATGTATCTAGCATGGACGGTCGAGTAAGCGGTCCAAGTTGGATGGTCCCTCATTGTTCCTTTTGTAGGGCTTCTTCCGTTGATCGGACTTGGAGCCGCTGAATCCGGCGTTAACTGTGGTGTCATCGGTGTTATCGCCATTGCTTCGGCGTTTGTGTCTATTGCGCCGGAGCTTGCCGGTGCTGTTCTTGGCCTCGGAGGGGCCTTCGCTGGCTGTGTTTTTACTACGAGCCAACCAGTTGTCCTCACCCGCACAAAAGCGGGTCATGAGTGCTGTGAGGGCTGCCATGGATTTCGGCTTTTCTTGGCCTAGGTGGCGGGCGAGCCATTCGTCACGGATGATGTGTTTGAAGGCTGCTAGGGCTTCGGCATCCGGACAGTCAACGATCCGGTTCTTTTTGGTTAGGAACATAGTCCAGAATTTTCTGCCCGACTCTCCAGGTTGTTGGACTATATGACTTAAGTCATCGGCATCTGGTGGCCGGACATAAGTACCTTGGAAGTTGTCAAGAAAAGCTTATTCCAAGTCCTCCCAGCTATCGATGGAATTTTCGGGCAGGCTATTTAGCCAGTGTCTAGCTGGCCCTTTTAATTTTAGTGGGAGGTATTTGATGGCGTGGAGGTCATCTCCTCGAGCCATATGGATGTCGAGAATAAAATCTTCGATCCACACTGCGGGATCGGTTGTTCCGTCGTATGATTCAATATTGACGGGCTTGAACCCCTCGGGGAATTCGTGATCCAGTACTCCGTCTGTGAAGCAGAGAGGGTGTGCGGCGCCTCTATATCGGGCCACGTCATGGCGCACCTTCGGTGAAGTCCGTCTGCGGTTATCGTCCCGGGCGTATGTAGGTTTGTCACGTCCAAATAGGTAGCCGTCATCCTGAGTCGGGAAGCGTCCTCGCGATCCATAGATTGATCTGCTGTGTCCTGCTCTGCTGTCCAGGTCCTGCCGAAGGTCATATGTATGGTCCCGAGTTGTTCTGTCTCTGTTTTTATGAGGCGGTGGGGCAGGCTGTTGTTCGGCCTGAGTTGTCATTTTATCCCGACCGCGGGGTAGCTGGTCTGCCGCACTATCCCGACCACGTGGTGGTCGTTCTGCATTGCGTGAGGGAGGTACGGGATCTGGTGCCTCCTCGTCGAACTGAGGTAGCAGTCTGCGCTTTGGGTAACTCTTGGCTGGGCGCTTGAGGCCATATTCTTTGGCTGCTTGGACATCGGTCCATCTGTCAATGAGTACGTCTTGATCGGCTTGGAGCTGCTGCTGCTTTTTCTTCAGGCTTCTAGCAGTAGCTATTAGCTGGCGCTTGAAGCACTCCTGCTCGAGGGGTGCCTCAGGCATGATGAAATCCTCGCTACCGAGGCTCTCCTCATCTTTGGAGACTGGACGATAACTATCGTCATCCGGGTCATTGGGCATGGCTTGTTTATCAGGGTTAACTTGACCGTTGTCTTGTTCCTCCTGTTCGGATGCTGCTTCAACAGGGTCTTCATTGTTTTCGGCGTCGCCCGAAGTACTATTTTCTCCGGTGGCAGTGTTGCCATCTTTTGAGCGAGGAGGCTTAGAACGGCGTTTAGGACGCCGGTGCTTGGACTATGTCTTAGAAGGTTTATTCACAACTGGATCTTCTGTGTCATCGTTGCTAGCCTTTTTAGGTGTGTCAACCATGTACACATCGTACGAAGAGGTGGCCGTCCAACATCCAGTGAATGGCGGGTCTTAGCCTTGCTCCTTGTCGGCATCGTCGTCCATACCGTCGATGTCTTCGGAGCCATAATCGAGCATGTCGGTTAAGTCATCGACAGTGGCTATGAAGTGGGTGGCGGGTGGGAAGCAAAATTCCCATCGTCAGCCTCTAGTTCGAACCGAACATAGTTCGGCTGTGAGTCTTTCTCCAAGGACAAATTCTTTAAAGAGTTTAGCACGTCACCCAAAGGTGAGTGCTGGAAGATGTCTGCGGCGCTGAATTCGAAAATCGATAACCAATCTAGCTCGGTGCCCGCAGGCGTACATGGTCCGGAACTTATAACCGGAGACGAGTCCGGAGTTCCATTGACGCAAGTATTGCAGGGTGTCGAGTCTGTGTGCGGCTCCAACGCCGTGGACTCTGTGGCCTTGGATGGCATGATCTTCTTCGGTTCTAAGGCCGTTGCAGCAACAGGAACCATCTCTCGGATGTGATCCGATGACATGTTTAAGTCACGTTCATCGGAGCGTGGGGGAGCGATCGTCACGGTCTCAAATCCATCTAGGCTCAGGTCTCCGCGGACGTTCGTGACGTAGTTCAAGCTTCCAAATCTGACCTGATGGCTAGGGGCGTAGCTATCGATCTGCTCCAGATGGCCAAGCGAGTTGGCCCGCAGTACGAAGCCACCGAACACGAAGATCTGTCTAGGGAGGAAGGTTTCTCCTTGGACGATGCACTATTGACGATTGAAGGGGCCATCGAACCTTTCATCGACGACACATTGGAACTCTGAATGAAAGCACCAATGTCGGTGTTAAAACCGGCGGATCTTGGGTAGGGGGCCCCGAACTGTGCATCTAAGGTCGATGGTTGCAGGAGACGGGGGACTTGATGTTTACCCAGGTTCGGGCCCTCTCTATGGAGGTAATACCCTACTTCCTGCTTGATTGATCTTGATGAATATGAGTATTACAAGAGATAATCTACCATGAGATCGTAATGGCTAAACCCTAGAAGTCTAGCCTGTATGACTATGGTAATGAATATCCTTTTCGGACTACACCCTTCGGTTTATATAGAGACCGGGGGGGGGGGGTCTAGGGTTACATAGAGTCGGTTACATAGGAAGTAATCTTCATAGTTGATCGCCAAGGATAGTCCAATCCAGACACGGGTGCAGTCTTCGGCCTTCGTGCCTTCACAACCCATCAGTCCGGCCCATGGATAATAGGCCGGACGCCCGAGGACCCCTTAGTCCAGGACTCCCTCACCCAAGACATCATTTACCACAAGGTATGGGCTATATGAGTACACGGTCATGTCATTTGGTTTGACTAACGCCCCTGCCTACTTTATGAGTATGATGAATAAGGTGTTCATGGAGTTCTTGGATAAGTTTGTCATGGTGTTCATTGATGATATATTGGTGTACTCAAAGAATGAAGAAGAACACAAGGAACATTTGCGCTTGGTTCTCGAGATGCTCCGGGAACATCAGCTATATGCCAAGTTCAGCAAATGTGAGTTTTGGTTGAAGGAAGTCGGATTTCTCGGACATTTTATATCCGGAGAAGGTATAGCAGTAGATCCTTCAAAGGTTCAGTCTGTTACCGAGTGGTTGGCACCCACCTCAGTTGGAGAGATACACAGTTTTCTTGGACTCACAGGATATTATCGGAGATTCATTGAGAATTTTTCCAAGATTGCAAAGTCCATGACGGGGTTATTGAAGGACACCAAGTTCATATGAGTTGAAGAAACGTTTAGTTACAACCCCAGTGCTAATTCTTCCGGCTATACACAAGGATTTCCATGTATATTGCGAAGCTTCATGACAGGCACTTGGAGGCATTCTTATGCAATAAGGAAGAGTTGTTTCATATGCCTCACGATAGCTTCGACCTCATGAGTTGAATTATGCCGCGCATGACTTGGAGTTAGCAGTCGTAGTGCATGCGCTCAAGACCTGGAGACAATTTCTTATTGGAAATCGTTGTGATGTTTACACGGACCATAAGAGTTTGAAGTACATTTTCACGCAGAAGGATTTGAACCTCAGACAGAGGAGATGGTTGGAGCTCATAAAGGATTATGACATGAAACTGCATTATCATCCAGGAAAGGCCAATGTTGTAGCAGACGCGTTGAGCCGCAAGAGTTATGTTAACACCCTCATAACCAGAGGATTACCCCATGAGTTAGGCGAAGATCTCAGAGAACTTCGAATGGAGATAGTTCCGAGAGGTTTTGTTGCAGCGTTGGAAGTTCAGTCCATGTTGTTGGGAAAGATTTGAGAAGCACAGAAGACAGATAAGGAGATTGCGGAGATAAAAGAAAAGATGAGTAAAGGAAAGGCCAAAAGATTTCGTGAGGATGAACACGAAACTTCATAGTTTGAGGATCACATCTATGTGCCCAACGACCCAGAGATCGGGAAGTTAATTCTTTAGGAGGCTCGTGATTCGCCATACTCAATTCACCCAGGCAACACCAAGATGTATTTGGATTTGAAGGAACCTTTCTGGTGGACAGGTATGAAGAAGGATATTGCCGAGTATGTAGCAGTATGTGACGTATGTTAGAGAGTTAAGGCAGAGAATCAGAAGCCAACATGATTACTTCAGCCTTTGCCGATACCCAAATGGAAGTGGGATAAGCTTGGCATGGATTTCATCACCGGATTACCCAGGACACGCTCAGCATATGACTCCATCTGGGTTGTAGTTGATCGCTTGACCAAAGTGGCACACTTTATCCCCGTGAAAACTACTTATACGAGTGTGAAGTTAGCCAAGATATATATGACCAGGATCATATGTCTGCATGGAGTTCAGATAGAGGAACACAGTTTACTTCAAAGTTTTGGAATCAGTTATACCAGACTTTGGGTACCAGGCTAGAGTTCAGTACAACCTTTCATCCATATATAGATGCGATCCAGATTCTAGAGGACATGTTGAGAGCTTGTGCGCTAGATTATGGATCTAGTTGGGATGATAATTTTCCTTACATAGAGTTCTCGTACAACAACAGCTACCAAGCTAGTTTGAAGAAGGCCCCTTTTGAAGCTTTGTATGGAAGGAGGTGCAGGACACCATTGATGTGGGATGAAGTTGGAGACCGACAATTATTTGGGCCAGACTTAATTAGAGGGTCCGAGGAGAAGGTCAAGTTGATTCGTGATAGACTCAAGGTAGCCCAGTCCAGGCAGAAGAGTTATGTCGATACTAAATGCAAGGAGGTAGCATATGAAGTAGGAGACAGAGCATATCTTCATGTGTCACCACTTTGAGGAGTTAAACAATTTGGAGTTAAAGGAAAGTTAGCCCCACGATTTGTAGGACCATACCGAGTTTTGGAACGTATGGGTGAAGTTGCCTACAAGTTGGAGTTACCCGAAGGTTTGTCAGGAGTTCATGATGTGTTTCAGGTTCCCCAGTTGAAGAAATGCCATGCAAAGATGGCCTATAATCCTCTGAGAGATACAGTGTGCCTGGAAGCAATTCAGTTGAAGAGTGGCCTGACCTATGAGGAGAAACCCGTCAGGATTCTCGAGTTCGCCAACCGAGTTACACGCAACAAGGTCATCAGGTTTTGCAAGGTTCAGTGGAGCCACCATACCGAGGAGGAAGCCACCTGGGAGCGAGAAGAAGACCTCCAGAAAGACCACCCACACCTTTTTGCTAGCCAACCCGAATCTCAAGGGTGAGATTCATCTTAAGGGGGGTAGGTTTGTAACATCCCAATTTTCAATTTGGATGTTATTCATTAGGTCATCATATGCATCCATAATTTGTGTATCTTTGAATTTGTTTTATTTGGAATTTTGATCCTCGAAGCCTTAAGCAACTCAAGGACCAATTGAGAGAGAGTTGGAGGTTTTCACGAAAATCCATTTTTGAATTTTCAAAATTATTTATCCAATTATTTCAAAATAAATAAAATAATGAGAGAAGATAATATGACTTCTTCAAAACAGCAAGGAAATATTGGAAATTTAATTTTGAATAAAAATATATTTTATTTGAGTTTTATTTGCAATTTTATTCGGTTGCATTTTATGAGTTTTTCAGGAGCTTCAGCACCAGCCGAAGAAGAAGAAGCCTCGTTGCAAGCCTCTCATTGTTCCCCCCTCTGATGAATCGCCCCATCCAGGTTCTTCTTCTGATGTGCCCCCTCAAACTCCGATCAGGGTGATCCAAGATATTGGCCGAGACTTGCAGATTCCGGATGACCAACTCTCAGTGGATAAGCTTATGGCTAATCCTGCAGCTGACAGCATGTCTGGTGGAGATGTTTAGTTCTCTTTGGAACTATGGGGTCTGCCATGCCCTTATGATGGCCCTGCTGTTGGGTCTTTTGGTCATTTTTAATGATTGTAATAACTTAGGCCTGAAACTTTCTTGCTTGTTGGGATTCTATGTGCTGTGGTACTACTATGTAGTGCTCTTTTGCTACCATCTTTTATATCGTTATTATGAATAATTATAATTGCAAGAATTGGAGTGTGCTCTGCTAGAATGTGAGAGGGCTTAATGCACCTGCTCGAAAGCGTGCTGTTAAACAGAAAATTGAGGAAAGCCAATGCGCTGTTGCTTGTTTCCAGGAAACTAAATGTGAAACCTTTGATATAAGGGAAATTAGGGCCTTTTTCCCTAGGCAATTTGATACTTTTGCATTCGCACCATCTGTAGGTGCTTCTGGTGGGATTCTGGCGGTCTGGAATTCGGTTGTGTTGTCTGGTGTGCTGGTGGAAATCCAATCCTTTGCTGTTGTGGTGCGTTTTACCTCTAAACAAAATAATGAGTAGTGGTCTTTAGTTTCTGTCTATGGGCCATGTCAGGGAGAAGCCAGGGATAACTTTGTGTCCTGGTTATATAATTTGCATATTCCAATTGATGATAATTGGTTAATCATTGGAGATTTTAATTTCATCAGGTCCTCTGACAACAGAAATTTACCAGGGGGGATGTTAATGATATTTTTATCTTCAATGAAATTATTGGTCATCTGGGTTTGCTTGAATTTCCACTTAAAGGAAGGTCTTATACTTGGTCTAACATGCAATATTCCCCATTGCTTGAGCAACTAGATTGGTTTTTTACATCACTAACTGGATATCTATTTATCCTTTTACTGAAGCACTACCTTTAGCTAGAACTGCTTCAGACCATGTGCCTTGTGTTGTGGTTATTAAAACCTCCATTCCTAAGTGTAACATCTTCAGATTTGAGAATTACTCGGTGCACATGGAGGGGTTTTTGGAATGTGTGCAGAAATCTTGGATCAAGCCATCTAATAAATCACACTCCTCTGCAATCATTGCTGATAAGTTGAAATCCCTCAGGCAGGATCTAAAGAGGTGGAAAACTAATTTTTCCAAAATGAAGTTGCTCATCTCTAACTGCAACAAGGTCATTTTACTGCTTGATAACTTGGAGGAAATCAGGCCTCTTTTTAGGCAGGAATTTAACTTCAGGAAAATTGTCAAACTGCATTTGGAAAAATTGTTGCATCTTCAGTTTTTGTACTGGAAGAAGAGATGTACTATTAGATCCATCAAAGTGGGTGAGGAGAACACCAAATTTTTCCATGCAATGGCTACTGAGAGGTTTAGAAGAAACTCTATTGCTAGTCTGCAGTAGCCTGATGGTGATGTTATTTCTGATCACTCTCAAATGGAAGGTATGACCTGGAGTGCTTTTAAAGGAAGGATGAGAGTTTCAAGAGGTATTGTTATGGGTTTTGATCTAGCTGTCCTGCTTCAACATGTACCTGGCCTTGAGGATTTGACAAAACCATTTACAATTGGGGAAATGGACATGGTGGTCAAACATATGCCCATTGATAAAGCCCCTGGGCCGGATGGGTTCAATGGCCTTTTCTTCAAGAAGTGCTGGCATATTATTAAGCAAGAGTTTTATGCTTTAGCTCAGGAGTTTTATGATGGCAAAGCCACTTTGGAGAACATCAATGAGTCTTTCATCACCTTGATTCCTAAGAAACTTTCACCTGAAGTGGTTGGAGATTACAGGCCTATTTCTTTGACTGGCATGGGCATTAAGTTTTTGTCCAAAATGATTGCCAATAGATTTCAGGAATTGATAATGATGTGCATCCATAAAAACCAGTATGGTTTCATTAAGTCTAGGACTATACAAGATTGCATTGGGTGGACTTTGGAATATTTGCATCAGTGTCACCAGTCCAAAAGGCCAATTTTAATTCTCAAACTTGATTTTGAGAAAGCTTTTGATTCCATTGAACATGAAGTTATCTTTCAAATCATGAGACACAAGGGTTTTAATGACAAATGGATTGGTTGGGTGAAATCTCTTTTGTCTTCTGGGACTTCCTCTGTTCTGCTCAATGGGGTGCCTGGGAAAAAAATTGTATGTAAAAAAGGTGTCAGGCAAGGAGACCCAGTATCTCCCCTTCTTTTTGTTCTTGCTGCAGATCTCTTGCAATCTGTGGTTAATGACATGCACATCAGAGGGGAAATTAAACTGCCTATTCCCTGTCATGACAAGGACTATCCAATTGTGCAGTATGCTGATGACACCTCGATTGTGGTACCTGCTGATGAAGCTCAGCTCTTGTCTCTTAAGAAAATATTGCTGGTTTTTTCTCAGTCCACTGGCCTGGAGGTTAATTACCATAAGTCCTCCATGATCCCAATAAATGTTTGCCAGGAGGAAATCCACAGATTGGCATCCCTCTTTGGTTGTCAAGTGGGAAAGATGCCATTTACCTATCTTGGTCTGCCTGTTGGAACTACCAAACCTGCAATGTCTGATGTGTTGCCTCTGGTTACTTGTATGGAGAGGAGAATGTCTGCTAGTGCATCTTTTCTTGCTCAGGGAGGAAGACTGTAGTACTTAAATTCTGCTTTGTCCTCATTGCCAATTTTCTTCCTTTGTAGTTTGCTTATTGCTCCTGGTATTTTGAAGGAACTACAGAGAATTCAAAGATAGTGCTTCTGGAGGAAAAATAGGCAAGAACCAGCTCCTTCTCTAGCTGCTTGGGATTTGATTTGTAGACCCAAAAACAAAGGAGGGCTGGGCATTCTAGACCTTGGCCTTCAAAATGTGGACCTTCTACTGAAACATGTGAATAAGTTCCTCAACAAGGTTAATGTTCCTTGGGTTCATCTCATTTGGAACTCATATTATCATGAACTTGTCCCACAAGGAACAACACCATGTGGATCTTTTTGGTGGAAGGATGTCCTTAAACTCTTGGATCAATTCAGAGAAGTCACATGGGTCAAGGTTAATGAAGGGGACACTGCTCTTTTCTGGCAGGATAAATGGCAGCTTGGAAATTCTGTTTTGCCTTTGCAGCACAGGTTTCCCAGGTTATTTTCTTTTGTCAAAGATGCTCTGGTCACAGTCAAGGATGGATTTTTTGCCCTGGATCTGATCTCTTGGTTCCATCTTCCACTTTCAGAGCAGGCTCACAATGAGCTCTTGGTTTTGAAATCTCTTATGCTGAACCATGAGAGGGATTCTGATTTGAAGGATGTTTGGTCTTGGCATGGCTCTGACAAACCCTATACTCCTAAACAGTTTTATGTATCTAGGTTCACTAATCATACTTTTAATCCCGTATTGACTTGGATTTGGAGGAGTTGTTGTACCATGAAGATTAAGGTTTTTGCCTGGATGTTAATAATGGATAGGCTCAACACCAAGGATATGGTGGAAAGAAGGCATTGGCATATAGATGATGGAGTTAATTATGTGCTTTGTCCCACTCACACCAGGGAAAATAGAGATCACCTCTTCTTCAACTGTAATTTCAGTTAGAGGGTTTGGAACTTTCTCCAGATTGATTGGGAAGCTGGGAGTGACATGAGTCAGATTGTGCTCAATGCTAAGAGGAACTTTGCTCATCCTTTCTTTGCTGAAGTGGTCTTTACTGCTTGTTGGAACATCTGGGTCATCAGGAATGGAAAGGTTTTTCGAAAGGAAAGGCCAAGTTTTAATAGGCGGAGAGGAGCTTTTGTGAATGATATGCTTTTACTTTCTCATAGAATCAAGGTGAGATACAAGGAAGGCCTGATTAGATGGGTCTCCTTTCTCCCTCCTTAAATGTAGTTGTTTTATTTTAGTTTTTTCCTTTTTCTTTTGCTACTCTTGGTAGCATTTGTAATCATTTGAATTATGTTTGTTAAGTCAATAAAAGGCTGTGGGGGCTTTCCCTACAGTGCTCAGTCAAAAAAATTAGGGAAAAAGATGCATTTTTAAAAATTGCACTTAGTCCAGAAAAATGTTCACATTGTCCCAAATATTAGGAGGGGATGGCGAAAATTGTTTCTCGAATTTTTAAGATTTTATTTTTATTTTTGGATTTTTTCTCCGTGGCGCTATTTAAAAAAAACTTCTTCGGACTGACTGGGCCGAAACCCAGCCGGCCCAGCGCCCTACCTTCCCCGAGCCGCCGCCGGAATCCGCCTCCCGCACGCCGCCCCGCCGCCGCTGTGTCCGAGTGGGACACCGCTCGGTGCCCCCTCCTCCAAGCCGAGTCGCCACCCCACGGCCTTTAAATAGCGCCCGGACCCCCCGCCTCTCCACAAGTTGCCGCCGCCTCAAGCCGGAGCCGCCGCCGTCGTAGATCGCCGCCGCCGCCGCTGCCGCCCCACCCCGCGCCGTTGAAGCTTCGCCGCCTCGCCGCACAACCCCGCCGCCTCGCCGGAGCCGCCGCCACGACCAACCGCCGCCGTCGATTTTTCTCGCCGAACCAACGAACCGCCGTGGACCAGTATAAACTGGCCCGATCCGTTTTTTTTTGGTTTTTGGTTTTTCTTCTAAGCCCGGTTTATTATTTTAGGTTAGTCTATTTAGCGGACGATCGTCCGTTAGCCTTCGGTAGCGAACAATTTTCGTTCGTTAGGTTTCTGTAGCGAACGTTCATTCGTTAGTTTTTTCTTTTTCTTTTTATTTCGGCCAGGGACCCATACGTAATAATTTTTTGGCAGATTAGTCCCTGAACTTTAAACCCTCATAACTTTTTACTCGTTTATCCAAATCCATCGAAACCAATGCCAAATTCTTTGTTATGCCCTCTATCCAGATAATCAACTTGAACATGCTTTTGGAAGTTTAAAAATATGGTTTCAAACAGATTTGAATTTGAACTTCTTTTGATCGTAATTTGAGTTTCGTAGTTCCGATTTGACCGATTCTTTTTGCAAATCAAAGCTCATCGCTTGAACTTTCTATTTAGATCTTTTATTTGGCTTACCTTTGCATCTTATGCTTGAATGCTTATGTATGCTATTGTTTGTCTGCAATAAAGTATCTGGAGTGCGAAGCTTGATACTATGAATCTCTAGGGTTTTCCGATCGTCAACAAGGCAAGTTACACTTTGATCATATCCCTTTATTACCCAGTTTTTATGCATTAGTTTCAACCCTCAAATATTTGCATGAGTAGGATTGGGAACATGTGGTTGTTGTTAAGTAGTTGATGAGGTAGGAACCTAATACCTTTGATCACCCCGGGAATATACGCTTTGTTACTTATTGCTTAGCCATGCTCGTAGACGTGGATTGGTATGTGTGATTCATGAAAGTTCCTGATATGTCTCCATCGTATCTATAATTTTTTATTGTTCCATGCCAATATTCTACAACTTCCAAATATACTTTTTGGCAACTTTTTATACTATTTTTGGGACTAACATATTGATCCAGTGCCCAGTGCCAGTTCTTGTCTGTTGCATGTTTTTGGTTTCACAAAATATCCATATCAAATGGAGTCCAAACGGGATAAAAACGGACGGAGCTTATTTTTGGAATATTTGGGAGAAAGATCAATGAGAAACGGTGTCCGAGGTGGCCAGGAGGCAGGGGCCCACGCCCGTACTAGGAGGGCGCGCCCCCACCCTCGTGGGCCACCCGTAAGGCGGTTGATGCCCTTCTTCGGCCGCAAGAAAGCTAATTTTTGGAAAAAATCACGGTGAAGGTTTCAGTCCAATCAGAGTTACGGATCTCCGGATATAAAAGAAACGGTGAAAGGGCAGCAGAACAGAACGCAGAAACAGAGAGAGAGACAGAGAGACAGATCCAATCTCGGAGGGGCTCTCGCCCCTCCCACGCCATTGAGGCCAAGGACCAGAGGGTAAACCCTTCTCCCATCTAGGGAGGAGGTCAAGGAAGAAGAAGACGAAGGGCCCCCCTCTCCCCTTCTCTTCCGGTGGCGCCGGAACACCGCCGTGGCCATCATCATCACCGCAATCTTCACCAACAACTTCACTGCCATCATCACCAACTCTTCCCCCCTTTATGCAGCGGTGTTACCTCTCTCTTACCCGCTGTAATCTCTACTTAAACATGGTGCTCAACGCTATATATTATTTCCCAATGATGTATGGCTATCCTATGATGTTTCAGTGGATCTGTTTTGTCCTTTGGGTTATTTGATGATCAAGATTGGTTTGAGTTGCATGCTTTATTATTGGTGCTGTCCTATGGTGCTCTCCGTGTCGAGCAAGCGTGAGGGATTCCCGCTGTAGGGTTTGCAATATGTTCATGATTTGCTTATGGTGGGTGGCGTGAGTGACAGAAGCACAGATCCGAGTAAGTAGGTTGTTTGCGTATGGGATAAAGGGGACTTGATACTTTAATGCTATGGTTGGGTTTTACCTTAATGATCTTTAGTAGTTGCGGATGCTTGCTAGAGTTCCAATCATAAGTGCATATGATCCAAGTAGAGAAAGTATGTTAGCTTATGCCTCTCCCTCAAATAAAATTGCAATAATGATTACCGGTCTAGTTATCGATTGCCTAGGGACAAATAACTTTCTCCTGACAAAAAGCTCTCTACTAAAACTAATTTAGTTGTGTCTTTATCTAAGCAGCCCCTAGCTTTTATTTCCTCGCTCTTTACTTTCTTGCAAACCTATCCAAAAACACCTACAAAGTACTTCTAGTTTCATACTTGTTCTAGGTAAAGTGAACATCAAGCGTGCGTAGAGTTGTATCGCTGGTCGATAGAACTTGAGAGAATATTTGTTCTACCTTTAGCTCCTCGTTGGGTTCGTCACTCTTACTTATCGAAAGAGGCTACAATTGATCCCCCATACTTGTGGGTTATCAAGACCTTTTTCTGGCACCGTTGCCGGGGAGCAATAGCGTGGGGTGAATATTCTCGTGTGTGCTTGTTTGCTTTATCACTAAGTAATTTTTATTTGCTATTCTTAGTTGTTCTTTATCTTTAGTTATGGATATGGAACACGAAATACCAAAAAAATTAGGTGTACTTGCTACTCATGGAGATGGGGAACCTCCTAAAACCCTCGATGCTGGTTATGTGAAAGATATTATGTACTACTTTGATAATCCTGAGAAAACCCCATTCAACTATGTAATTCGAGTAACGTTGGATCAACGTGAATACTTTAGGGATTATCACTTGACTCAAAAAGGGAAACTATTATGGGATCAAATTCATATATTGAAGTGGTATGCTAGGCAACTATGCTTGAGTTATGATTATACTTGTTGCTCTAGGATGAAGGCTCCACAACTTCCCTTCTCATGCAAATTTAATGATAATAAAACCTTAGCTTCTTATGCTAATGGTATATATGATTACTATGATGTGGAACAAATAGAAGAATTTGTTGCTTTTATGGGTGCTTATGAGATTGAATCTATGTTTAAAGAGTTTAAAGATTTTGATGATGCTGCTTCTAGACCTGAAAATTTAGCTATCCTGAAATATTGTTATGAGAATTATGAATACAATTACGAAATTAATGCACTTATTGAGAAAGTCTCCGCTGTCCAAGAAGAGACTAATATTTTGCAGGAATCTATGGAAGAAGAAGTTGATAAAACTGTGAGCTCATTGGATGAAAAAGATGCGGAGGAGAGCGAAGAACAAAAGGAGGAAGAGCAGATTGATCACCTGTGCCCACCTTTCAATGAGAGTAACTCTTCAACTCATACATTGTTTAATTCCCCTTTGTGCTTACCGAAGGATGATTGCTATGATTATTGTTATGATCCCATTGATTCTCTTGAAATATCCCTTTTTGATGATGCTTGCTATGCTTGTGGCCAAGATGCCAATATGAATTATGCTTATGGAGATGAACTTGCTAGAGTTCCTTATGTTAAACATGAAATTGTTGCTATTGCACCCACGCATGATAGTCCTATTATCTTTTTGAATTCTCCCGACTACACTATATCGGAGAAGTTTGCACTTATTAAGGATTATATTGATGGGTTGCCTTTTACCGTTGCGCATGATGATTTTGATAGATATAATATGAATGTGCTTGCTGCTCCTACTTGCAATTATTATGAGAGAGGAACTATATCTCCGCCTCTCTATGTTTCCAATACGATAAAATTGCAAGAAGCTGTTTATACTATGCATTGGCCTTTACTATGTGTGCATGAATTGTTCTTTTATGACATGCTGATGCATAGGAAGAGAGTTATACTTCGTCATTGCTTGATATATGTTACCTTGTGCTCACTACTAAATTACAAATCATTGCTAATTAAAATTGGCTTCGATACCTTGGGATCCAGGTGGATTCACTACTTGAGGACTATATGCCTAGCTTAATGGCTTTAGAGAAAGCGCTGCCAGGGAGACAACCCAGAAGTTTTAGAGAGTCGTCTATTTCTGTTGAGTGCTTTCATATAGTTTAAAAACAACAAAAAATAAAGATGGGAACCCAAATTTTTTTTCAAAAAGAAAAGCGAAAGTGAGAAAGACAAGCATTGTTGAAGTGGGAGCTAGCCTTGAACTTTGTTCATGCTCATGGAAACTTTGTGAATCTTGATTACAGAAGCGTTTCAACAAAAATAATTATCCCCTTATACAATTCCATTGTATTATAAAAATAATGTGCTAAGGTTTGCCTTTAGGATGTTTGCAATGCTTGTTGGTTTGTGCGGTGCAGGACATAAACTTTGGCTGTAGTGCATGATTTTTAGTTGTTTACTGGAACGTCAAATGGTTCTGATTCATTTTGCACTGTCTTTAGGTACAAATTTTTTATTTTTCCTAATTTTGGCAGAATTTTTCAAGTATCAGAAGTAGGGTGAATGTTCAGATTGCTACAGACTGTTCTGTTTTAGACAGATCCTGTTTTTGATGCATAGTTTACTTGTTTTGATGAAACTATCAATTTATATCAGTGGATTAAGCCATGAAAAGTTATATTACAGTAGACACAATGCAAAAACAAAATATGAATTGGTTTGCAACAATACTTAGAGTAGTGATTTGCTTTATTATACTAACAGATCTTACCGAGTTTTCTATTGAAGTTTTGTGTGGATGATGTGTTTGATGATCGAGAAGGTTTTGATGTGAGAAGAAGGAAGAGAGGCAAGAGCTCATGCTTGGGGATGCCTGAGGCACCCCAAGTAAATATTCAAGGAGACCCAAGCGGCTAAGCTTGGGGATGCCCCGGAAGGCATCCCCTCTTTCTTCAACAAGTATCGGTATGTTTTCGGATTCGTTTTGTTCATGTGATACGTGCAAATCTTGGAGCGTCTTTTGCATTTAGTTTTCATTTTTCTTTTATGCACCATGCTGGTATGAGATGGTCCTTGGTTGATTTATAGAATGCTCTTTGCACTTCATTTATATCTTTTGAGTATGGCTTTATAGAATGCTTCATGTGCTTCACTTATATCATTTGAAGTTCGGATTGCATGTTTCTCTTTACATAGACAACCACCATTTTTAGAATGCTCTTTTGCTTCACTTATATTTGTTATAGCGTGGGCATATCTTTTGTAGAAAGAACTAAAACTCTCTTGCTCCACTTATATCTATTTTGAGAGATGACAGGAACTGGTCATTCACATGGTTAGTCATAAAATCCTACATAAAACTTGTAGATCACTGAATATAATATGTTTGATTCCTTGCGATAGTTTTGCGATATAAAGAAGGTAATATTAGAGTCATTCTAGTGGGTAGTTGTGGATTAGTAGAAATACTTGTGTTGAGGTTTGTGATTCCCGTAGCATGCACGTATGGTGAACCGTTATGTGATGAAGTCGGAGCATGATTTATTTATTGATTGTCTTCCTTATGAGTGGCGGTTGGGGACGAGCGATGGTCTTTTCCTACCAATCTATCCCCCTAGGAGCATGCACGTAGTACTTTGTTTCGATGACTAATAGATTTTTGCAATAAGTATGTGAGTTCTTTATGACTAATGTTGAGTCCATGGATTATACGCACTCTCACCCTTCCACCATTGCTAGCCTCTCTAGTACCGCGCAACTTTCACCGGTACCATAAACCCACCATATACCTTCCCCAAAACAGCCACCATACCTACCTATCATGGCATTTCCATAGCCATTCCGAGATATATTGCCATGCAACTTCCATCATCATCATATACATGACTTGAGCATTTATTGTCATGTTGCTTTGCATGATCCTAAGATAGCTAGCATGATGTTTTCATGGCTTGTCTGTTTTTTTATGTCATTGCTATGCTAGATCATTGCACATCCCGGTACACCGCTGGAGGCATTCATATAGAGTCATATCTTTGTTCTAGATATCGAGTTGTAATATTGAGTTGTAAGTAAATAAAAGTGTGATGATCATCATTATTAGAGCATTGCCCCACTGAGGAAAGGATGATGGAGACTATGATTCCCCCACAAGTCGGGACGAGACTCCGGACTTTATGAAAAATAGAAGAGGCCAAAGAAGCCCAAATAAAAAAAGAGGCCAAAGAATCCCACCAAAAATAAAAAAAAAAATATACAAAATTGAAAAAAATGAGAGAAAAAGAGAGAAGGGGAAATGTTACTATCCTTTTACCACACTTGTGCTTCAGAGTAGCACCATGTTCTTCATAGAGAGAGTATCCTATGCTTTCACTTTCATATACTAGTGGGAATTTTCATTATAGAACTTGGCTTGTATATTCCGATGATGGGCTTCCTCAAATGCCCGAGGTCTTCATGAGCAAGCAAGTTGGATGCACACCCACTTAGTTTCAGTTTGAGCTTTCATACACTTATAGCTCTTAGTGCATCCGTTGCATGGCAATCCCTACTCACTCACATTGATATCTATTGATGGGCATCTCCATAGCCCGTTGATACGCCTAGTTGATGTGAGATTATCTTCTCCTTTTTGTCTCCTCCACCATCATATTCCATTCCACCTATAGTGCTATGTCCATGGCTCACGCTCATGTATTGCGTGAAAGTTGAAAATGTTTGAGAACGTCAAAAGTATGAAACAATTGCTTGGCTTGTCATCGGGGTTGTGCATGATTTGAATATTTTGTGTGGTGAAGATGGAGCATAGCCAGACTATATGATTTTGTAGGGATAACTTTCTTCGGCCATGTTATTTTGAAAAGACATGATTGCTTTATTAGTAGGCTTGAAGTATTATTGTCTTAATGTCAAATGATAGACTATTGCTTTGAATCGCTCGTGTCTTAATATTCATGCCATGATTAGACATATGATCAAGATTATGCTAGGTAGCATTCCACATCAAAAATTATCTTTTTTATCATTTACCTACTCGAGGACGAGTAGGAATTAAGCTTGGGGATGCTGATACATCTCTGTCGTATCTATAATTTTTGATTGTTCCATGCCAATATTCTACAACTTCCATATACTTTTTGGCTACTTTTTATACTATTTTTGGGACTAACATATTGATCTAGTGCCCAGTGCCAGTTCCTGTCTGTTGCATGTTTTTGGTTTCGCAGAATATCCATATCAAACGGAGTCCAAACGGGATAAAAACGTACGGAGCTTATTTTTGGAATATTTGGAAAATTTGGGAGAAAGATCAATGCGAAACGGTGTCCGAGGTGGCCACGAGGCAGGGGCCCACGCCCGTACCAGGAGGGCGCGCCCCCACCCTCGTGGGCCACCTGTAAGGCGGTTGATGCCCTTCTTCGGCCGCAAGAAAGCTAATTTTTGGAAAAAAATCACGGCCAAGGTTTCAGTACAATCGGAGTTACGGATCTCTGGATATAAAAGAAACGGTGAAAGGGCAGCAGAACAGAACACAGAAATAGAGAGAGACAGAGAGACAGATCCAATCTCGGAGGGGCTCTCGCCCCTCCCACGCCATGGAGGCCAAGGACCAGAGGGGAAACCCTTGTCCCATGTAGGTAGGAGGTCAAGGAAGAAGAAGATGAAGGGGCCCTCTCTCCCCTTCTCTTCCGGTGGCGCCGAAACGCCGCCGTGGCCATGATCATCACCGCAATCTTCACCAACAACTTCATCGGATCATCACCAACTCTTCCCCCCTCTATGCAGCGGTGTAACCTCTCTCTTACCCGCTGTAATCTCTACTTAAACATGGTGCTCAACGCTATATATTATTTCCCAATGATGTGTGGCTATCCTATGATGTTTGAGTAGATTTGTTTTGTCCTTTGGGTTATTTGATGATCAAGATTGGTTTGAGTTGCATGTTTTATTATTGGTGCTGTCCTATGGTGCTCTCTGTGTCGCGCAAGCGTGAGGGGTTCCCGCTGTAGGGTTTGCAATATGTTCATGATTTGCTTATGGTGGGTGGCGTGAGTGACAGAAGCACAGACCCGAGTAAGTAGGTTGTTTGCGTATGGGATAAAGGGGACTTGAATCTTTAATGCTATGGTTGGGTTTTACCTTAATGATCTTTAGTAGTTGCGGATGCTTGCTAGAGTTCCAATCATAAGTGCATATGATCCAAGTAGAGAAAGTATGTTAGCTTATGCCTCTCCCTCAAATAAAATTGCAATAATGATTACCGGTCAAGTTATCGATTGCCTAGGGACGAATAACTTTCTCGTGAAAAAAAGCTCTCTACTAAAACTAATTTAGTTGTGTCTTTATCTAAGCAGCCCCTAGCTTTTATTTACTCGCTCTTTAATTTCTTGCAAACCTATCCAAAAACACCTACAAAGTACTTCTAGTTTCATACTTGTTCTAGGTAAAGCGAACATCAAGCATGCGTAGAGTTGTATCGGTGGTCGATAGAACTTGAGGGAATATTTGTTCTACCTTTAGCTCCTTGTTGGGTTTGACACTCTTACTTATCGAAAGAGGATACAATTGATCCCCTATACTTGTGGGTTATTAGTTGCGGGAAACTTAATGTGGCTACTTTAATACACATCTGGGTGGATTGGTTGCGGGCACTTGGAGAATCCAGTGTTGACTTAGGATATCCCGGAGTACCCGTGTGATCATCCTATGGAATGCCACCCAGGCTCAAAGGGATCATAATATTGTTCATGCTAGAAACTTCCATGTGTAGCCACAAGCCATTATGGGCTCTGGCATAGTTGAGTATGTTGTGTGACCTCTTTCAGTGGTAGGCTAGCAGATGTAGGAGAAAGTAGGTGGTACTGTCTACCTAGAGTAAAGAGTTAATGCTTCAGAAAGACCGTGTCTCGATCATCCGTTTCTCAAACATCAAGTAGTGCGAGAAATCCAACGGAGGAGATCGAGTCTTGTGGGGAAAAGTGCGCAAACCTCTGGAGAGTGTACAAACTAATCATGATTAGCCGTGTCCCCGATTATGGACATCTTGAGTATCTGGTATTTGAATTATTGATTGATCTCATCACTCTACTTAATAAATTTGTTGGGTTATTAATATTCTTTTGGGATTGAGTTGGGGAAACCTTCTCAATAATGGCATAAACTTTGTAGTCAAATAAAATCTATTCCTTTGTTGTAGGAAAAAATTAGCTTTATGCAAATGTTAAACTTATAGCCTCCACTAGCCATATATTGCATGTAGTGATAGTTGTTGTTCATTCATTGCTCTATAGTGTTATCTTGCCAGCATATTCCATGTGCTGACCTACACGGCTGCAACGTATCATGTTGCAGAATTTTTCAGACGAAGAGTAAAGTGCGCTAGGTCGTTGTCATGCACTCAGTTTTGCCGTGGAGTTGGATGGACTCATTTATCTTTGAAGCTTCCACAGTTATTTAGGTAGCCTTCAGCCATATTATTGTAATAAGTACTCTTTATGAGACTCTCGATGTAATAAGGGTGTGATTGAACTCTGCTATAAATCCTCGAGTACTGTGTGTGTCAGCAATACCGATCTAGGGATGACACTTAAGCACAGAGACTTTGGTCCATTGGGATCTGGTCGCTACACTTTTATGGCCATGCACCCTTAAAGAGTGGTCTATTTTTGTTGAATCTCGATTGTAGTGTGATAACCCACAAGTATAGGGGATAAATTGTAGCCTCTTTTGATAAGTAAGAGTGTCGAACCCAACGAGGAGCTAAAGCTAGAACAAATATTCCCTCAAGTTCTATCGACCACCGATACAACTCTACGCACACTTAACGTTCGCTTTACCTTGAACAAGTATGAAACTTGGAGTACTTTGTAGGTGTTGTTGGATAGGTTTGCAAGAATATAAAGAGCACGTAAGCAAAAAGTAGGGGCTGTTTAGATAAAGACACAACTAAATTAGTTTTAGTAAAGAGCTTTTTGTCACGAGAAAGTTATTTGTCCCTAGGACATCGATAACTAAACCGGTAATCATAATTGCAATTTTATTTGAGGGAGAGGCACAAGGTAACATACTTTCTCTTCTTGGATCATATGATGAAGGAAATATGCCCTAGAGGCAATAATAAAGTAATTATTTATTTCCTCATATCATTATAAATCTTTATTATTCATGCTAGAATTGTATTAACCGGAAACTTAATACATGTGTGAATACATAGACAAACATAGTGTCACTAGTATGCCTCTACTTGACTAGCTCGTTGATCAAAGATGGTTGGGTTTCCTAGCCATAGACATGAGTTGTCATTTGATTAACGGGATCACATCATTAAGAGAATGATGTGATTGACTTGACCCATTCCGTTAGCTTAGCACTTGATCGTTTAGTTTACTGCTATTGCTTTCTTCATGACTTATACATGTTCCTATGACTATGAGATTATGCAACTCCCGATTATCGGAGGAACACTTTGTGTGCTACCAAACGTCACAACGTAACTGGGTGATTATAAAGGTGATCTATAGGTGTCTCCGATGATACTTGTTGAGTTGGCATAGATCGAGATTAGAATTTGTCACTCCGATTGTCGGAGAGGTATCTCTGGGATCTCTCGGTAATGCACATCACTATAAGCCTTTAAAGCAATGTGACTAATGAGTTAGTTGCGGGATTATGCACTACGGAATGAGTAAAGAGACTTTCCAGTAACGAGATTGAGCTAGGTATTGAGATACCGACGATCGAATCTTGGGCAAGTAACATACCGATGACAAAGGGAACAACATATGTTGTTATGCGGTTTGACCGATAAAGATCTTCATAGAATATGTAGGAACCAATATGATCATCCAGGTTCCTCTATTGGTTATTGACCGGAGACGTGTCTCGGTCATGTCTACATAGTTCTCGAACCCGTAGGGTCCGCACGCTTAAAGTTCTGTGATGATCGGTATTATGAGTTTATATGTTTTGATGTACCGAAGGTAGTTCGGAGTCCCGGATATGATCACAGACATGATGAGGAGTCTCGAAATGGTCGAGACATAAAGATTGATATATTGGAAGCCTATATTTGGACGCCAGAAGAGTTCCGGGTGAAATCGGGATTTTACCGGAGTGCCGGAGGGGTTACCAGAACCCCCCGGGGGTTAATGGGCCTAGTTGGGCCCTAGTGGAGAGAGAGAGGCGCCGGCCAGGGTAGGCCACATGCCCCTCCCCCTTTGGTCCGAATTGGACTAGGAAGGGGGGCACCACCCTTTCCTTCTCCTTCTCCCCTTCCTTTCCCCCTCCTAGTAGGAGTAGGAAAGAGCGGAGTCCTACTCCTACTAGGAGGAGGACTCCTCCTCCTGGCGCACCCTACAGGGACGGCCGGCCTCCCCCCTTGCTCCTTTATATACGGGGGCAAGGGGCACCCTAGAACACACAAGTTGATCATTGATCTCTCCCAGCCATGTGCGGTGCCCCCTTCCACCATAATCCACCTCGGCCATATCGTAGAAGTGCTTAGGCGAAGCCCTGCGGCGGTAGCTTTATCAACATCGTCACCATGCCGTCGTGCTGATGAAACTCTCCCTTGAGCTCTGCTGGATCGTGAGTTCGTGGGACGTCACCGAGCTGAACGTGGAGGTGCCGTACGTTCGGTACTGAGGATCGGTCGATCGTGAAGACGTACGACTACATCAACGTGTTGTCATAACGCTTCCGCTTAACGGTTTACAAGGGTATGTGGATGACACTCTCCCCTCTTGTTGCTATGCATCACCATGATCTTGTGTGTGCGTAGGATTTTTTTTTAAATTACTACGTTCCCCAATAGTGGTATCAGAGCCAGGTTTATGCGTAGATGTTATATGCACGAGTTGAACACAAATGAGTTGTGGGCGATACAAGTCATACTGCTTACCAGCATGTCATACTTTGGTTCGGCGGTATTGTTGGATGAAGCGGCCCAGACTGACATTACGTGTACGCTTATGTGAGACTGGTTCTACCGACGTGCTTTGCACACAGGTGGCTGGCGGGTGTCAGTTTCTCCAATTTTAGTTGAACCGAGTGTAGCTACGCCCGGTCCTTGAGAAGGTTAAAACAACACTAACTTGATGAACTATCGTTGTGGTTTTGATGCGTAGGAAAGAATGGTTCTTGCTCGGCCCGTAGCAGCCATGTAAAACTTGGAACAACAAAGTAGAGGACGTCTAACTTGTTTTTGCAGGGCATGTTGTGATGTGATATGGTCAAGACATGATGCTATATTTTATTGTATGAGATGATCATGTTTTGTAATGGAGTTATCGGCAACTGGCAGGAGCCATATGGTTGTCGCTTTATTGTATGCAATGCAACCGCCCTGTAATTGCTTTACTTTATCACTAAGCGGTAGCGATAGTCGTAGAAGCAATAGTTGGTGAGACGGCAATGATGCTACGATGGAGATCAAGGTGTCGCGCCGATGACAATGGTGATCATGACGGTGCTTTGGAGATGGAGATCAATGGCACAAGATGATGATGGACATATCATATCACTTATATTGATTGCATGCGATGTTTATCCTTTATGCATCTTATTCTGCTTTGATTGACGGTAGCATTATAAGATGATCTCTCACTAAATTTCATGGTATAAGTGTTCTCCCTGAGTATGCACTGTTGCGAAAGTTCGTCGTGCCGAGACACCACGTGATGATCGGGTGTGATAAGCTCTACGTTCAAATACAACGGGTGTAAGCTAGTTTTGCACACGCAGAAAACTCGGGTTAAACTTGACGAGCCTAGCATATGCAGATATGGCCTCGGAACACTGAGACCGAAAGGTCGAGCGTGAATCATATAGTAGATATGATCAACATAGTGATGTTCACCATTGAAAACTACTCCATCTCACGTGATGATCGGACATGGTTTAGTCGAGATGGATCACGTGACCACTTAGATGATTCGAGGGATGTCTATCTAAGTTGGAGTTCTTAAGTAATATGATTAATTGAACTTTAATTTATCATGAACTTAGTACCTGATAGTATTTTGCTTGCCTATGTTGTTGTAGATAGATGGCCCGTGTTGCTGTTCTGTTGAATTTTAATGCGTTCCTTGAGAAAGCAAACTTGAAAGATGATGGTAGCAATTACACGGTCTGGGTCCGTAACTTGAGGATTATCCTCATTGCTGCATAGAAGAATTACGTCCTGGAAGCACTGCTGGGTGCCAGGCCTGCTGCAGATGCAACTGACGATGTTAAGAACGTCTGGCAGAGCAAAGCTGATGACTACTCGATAGTTCAGTGTTCCATGCTTTACGGCTTAGAACTGGGACTTCAAGGACGTTTTGAACAACATGAAGCATATGAGATGTTCTAGGAATTGAAGTTAATATTTCAAGCAAATGTCCGGATTGAGAGATATGAAGTCTCCAATAAGTTCTACAGCTGCAAAATGGAGGAGAATAGTTCTGTCAGTGAACATATACTCAAAATGTCTGGGTATAATAATCACTTGATTCAACTGGGAGTTAATCTTCTGGATGATAGTGTCATTGACATAATTCTTCAATCACTGCCACCAAGCTACAAGAGCTTTGTGATGAACTATAACATGCAAGGGATGGATAAGAGAATTCCCGAGCTCTTCGCAATGCTAAAGGTTGCGGAGGTAGAAATCAAGAAGGAGCATCAAGTGTTGATGGTCAACAAGACCACCAGTTTCAAGAAAAAGGGTAAAGGGAAGAAGAAGGCTTTGTGTGTTATTGCTTTCTTCATGACTTATACATGTTCCTATGACTATGAGATTATGCAACCCCCGATTACCGGAGGAACACTTTGTGTGCTACCAAATGTCACAACGTAACTGGGTGATTATAAAGGTGCTCTACAGGTGTCTCCGATGATACTTGTTGAGTTGGCGTAGATCGAGATTAGAATTTGTCACTCGGATTGTCGGAGAGGTTCTCTGGGCCCTCCCGGTAATGCACATCACTATAAGCCTTGCAAGCAATGTGACTAATGAGTAAGTTGCGGGATGATGCATTACGGAACGAGTAAAGAGACTTGCCAGTAACGAGATTGAGCTAGGTCTTGAGATACCGATTGTCGGTGTACAAAAGTAGGGGCTCTCCTTTTGACCCCTTTACTTGTGCATGGGCAGTCAGAGCCACGCACCGCGGCCACACGTAGCAGGGCCAAGGAGGGAAGCCGGAGAGAAGCCGAATCCCAACACAAGATGATCAAGGCAATGCCAAGACCAGAAACACAATACAGCAAAGGGGCGAGGTGGAATCCCCCGGCAAGGCCCTTGGTGGGGCGGCCTCCACGGCCCCGGCAAGAGCCTTGCCGGGGCAACTTGCCCAAACACCAACAGAGCGAGCCACCCTTGAGCCCACAGGTTCCGACCCAACCAATCACAATTGGGCCAGGGCTCGGGAGGCACCTCTATGGTGGCATGCATATTTTAGTCAAGACCACGGACATATGAGATCAGATGAGGACCAGAAGATGGTGACCCTCGGCGGGATCCTTGCCGAGGGAAGCCACAAGACCCCCAGCAAGATCCTTGCCGGGGACGACTGCGCGCCACGGCAAGACCCTTGCCGAGCCCCCGGCAAGGCCTTCGCCGAGGACATCAGCAGGGCCACTGCCAGGCCCGCACCAACCAAGTTTCCACCGCCGTTCGCATGCAGCTGCCAGCCCAACCAGCTGGGCTGGCACCTGCGTGGCAACATGTAGCTTCCAAGCCAGGTCAGCAAGCGCCTGCGTGGCGGCATGCAGATCTTCGTGAAGACCCTACCACCGCGCCACCTTAGCTGCCTGCCTGCCTACATGGCGTCGCATGCACCGCTGGCCAGGGCGCGTGTTGAATCAAGGAGGAGCGGCGATGGACGGGAAGAGCCTCGCTCCCGTCCCCGATAAAGCTAGGGGACACCTCACCGGCGCATTAAATGCGTCTTGTCCTGTAATACGGGCGATAAGCTCGCAGTACTGTGTGTCACGCCCAAGATGGGACCCTATAACTCAAAGGTCCCACCAAGGATAGAAGCACATCTTGAAGACACTTTTGCAAGGTGGATATCATTACATCAACATTACATAATAGTGGGGATACAACCAAGACATACAATGTCACAAGAATACAACAACACATCATATACAAGATCAACATCCGACTACGGATGAAACATAAAAAGAAACTCAAACAATATCCACCCTGCTAGCCCAGGCTGCCGACCCAGAACCTAACCCAAGATCGATGGAGAAGAAGAACTCCAACACAAGAAACATCACTCTCACATCATGATCATCGCACAACCTGTACCTGCAACTGTTGGTGTAGTAATCTGTGAGCCACGAGGACTTAGCAATCCCATTACCATGGGTATCAAGACTAGCAAAGCTTAATGGGTAAAGAAGGGGTAAAGTGGTGAGGTTGCAGCAGCGGCTAAGTAATGTATGGTGGCTAACTTACGCAAATAAGAGTGAGAAGAGAAGCAAAGCAAGCGGTCGTCAACTAGTAATGATCAAAAAGTGATCCTGAAGTCCTACTTACGTCAAACATAACCCAAAAACCGTGTTCTCCTCTCGAACAACCCCGAAAAGAGACAATCATGGTTACGCACACGGTTGGGGTATTCTAGAAGAGTTTACTTCAAGTTTACTACAAACGGACATTAACAAATTCCCATCTGCCACATAACCGCGGGCATGGCTTTCAAAAGTTCAAACCCCGCAGAGGTGTCCCAACTTAGCCCATTATGAGCTCTCACGATCAACGAAGGATATTCCTTCTCCCGGGAAGACTCGATCAGTCTCGGAATCCCGGTTACAAGACATTTCGACAATGGTAAAACAAGACCAGCAAAGCCGCCCGATGTGCCGACAATCCCGATAGGAGCTGCACATATCTCGTTCTCAGGGCAACACCGGATGAGACATCCTACGAGTAAAACCAGCCCTCAAGTTTCCGCAAGGTGGCCCCGCAGTCTACTCGTTTCGGGCCAACACTTAGAGAAGCATTGCCCCGGGGGGGGGGGGCTAAAATAAAGATGACCCTCGAGAGCGCAACTCCCAAGGGAAAAGTAGGTGGTGGTGAGGCAAATGGTAAAACCAAGGTTGGGCCTTGCTGGAGGAATTTTGTTCAAAGCGAACTGTCAAGGAGGTCCCATAAATCACCCAACCACGTTAGGGATGCAAAATCCGGGAACATAATACCAATATGACGGAAACTAGGGCGGCAAGAGTGGAACAAAACACTAGGCATAAGGCCGAGCCTTCCACCCTTTACCAAGTATATAGATGCATTAATAATATAAGAGATATTGTGATATCCCAACATAAACATAAACCAACATGGATCAATCTTCATCTTCACCTGCAACTAGCAACGCTATAAGAGGGGCTGAGAAAAAGCGGTAACATAGCCAAACAATGGTTTGCTAGGAAGGGTGACAAAGGTTAGAGGTTCGTGGCAATTTGGGGAGGCTTGATAAGCAAGTGGTAGGTAACGCGACAAAGCAATAGAATGAAGCAACTAGCATAGCAATGATAGTAGTGAGATCCAAGGTGACAGTCATCTTGCCTGAAATCCCGCTAGGAAGAAGAACGAGTCCATGAAGAAGATGAAGCCACGAAGACGAACCAAGCGTAGTCGAACGAATCCTCACGGTCGCAACGAAACGGGAACTATCGAGAGAAGCACACAACATGGTAAACACACCACACATGAATAAGGCATGATGCTCAACCAAGTATGATGCATTACAAGGCTACATGAAGCTACTCATGGCAAGAGATGATGCATACAAGAACAACACATCAAAGCAAGTTTAAATGAGGCCGGAAACAACTTATAACAATTCCGGTAAGTCCCCATATGCAAATTTCTAAATTGGTCCAGATCTGAATAAACCTTATGTTCAAGTTTTTAAACAGCAAGTTAAGATGCACCACGATGATCTACACGAAATTCTAGTCAAGTTACATATAAAGTTCATTTAATTTGGAGCTACGGCCTAGAAGATATGAGTAAAACAAGTCAAACATGGCATTGATGCAAAATGCATTCAAACATCAAGCAAACGCCTCAAAACGTGGATGCAACAAGGTATCATGATGCTACATGCAAAACTAAGCAAGTTTCATATAGAGCACACTCAAAACGGAGCAACGGTTCAACACATACACATGGAACAAGTTTAAATGACAAGCTGTCCAAAACAGCAACTAGGCATCTTGCAAGCACCAAAACAACATGCTACAGCACCACAACATGAAAAACAAAAGGCATGGACATGATGTACAGGTAAAGCATAACAAAACATGAACACTGAGCTATCTCGAGAAATCACTAGAACATGCTCAAAAGGACATGGCAAGATTGCAAATAATAACAGTTCACAGACTTAGTGGAAATCACTGGACATGACAGAAATAACATCAGGTTGCAAAGTTTAGAGCTATCAAACAACATGCTACATGAACTTATCATGGCAACCAAAGGCATGGAATGAATCTACTAATTGCATATAGCAAATGTCCCTTACTGATCATGAGCCAAAAAGGCATAGAAGATATGATAGCACCCATGTAAACATAGCAAGTTTCGTTACAGATTCAGACTTGGTGAAAATAACAGTACATGGCATAAACAGAATTATGAAGGCATCTTTGCGATCTTGAATCACTCATCACAAAGCATTGCATGACAATATAAGCATAGCATCAGCAAGAAGGCATGTTCATGAAGCTAAAAATGGCAAGAGCAAGCTCATAGCATGCTTGGATCACTAACAACAACCACGGCAAAATTGCTTAACATGTAAACAATCTGCCAGGAACATCTTATAGCAAAAGTAGAGCAAGATTAAGACATGCTAGAGCACTCTATAATTGCAACCAGGAGCATTAATGGATAGAGCACATCCATATGTCCAAAACATCCTTACTGAACATACTCAAAAGAGGCATGGATCTCACTGTAGCAACATGAATACATGGCATAAAAATAACAGCAGAACAAAGACTTGCCAAAATCCTAAGTCATTGAAATCAGCAACATCACGGAGCCTAGTTTGCAAGCTTGTGCTAGTCACCACATAGATCACAAAAATACATGGAAAGCACCCCTGTAAAGATGGCATGGCATAGATCAAAACACATGTAGAGCTCATAACCATATGATGCACACAACAAATGTGACAAAAATGACAAATCAACATAATCTGATAAGTAGCAGCAGTAAACATTATATAGCACTATTGCATCAGAGATTTGGGAATCAATATGGACTCAAAAAAGCATGTCACAATGGAACAAAGTAAAGAGCATCTTATGATGAACATTTTGATAATATCATATGCACAAATCGGAGTAATGAGCAGTAAGTTACGGACGGTCAAACAAGTGCACATATAATCACAAATCTGGGGACTTGGAAGAAATTTACCACGCAAGATCTAGGCTTGACCTCGCGGCACGCGAAACGAGGTCAACGGAAAAAATCGCCGGCGTTGGAGGCGGTTGCCGGAGAAGGACGAGGGCAGCCGGATCCATGCGGCAGGGCGCCGGATCTGGCCGGGAGGAGGTCGGGGACGCGCCCCCGGGCGGCGGGGTACGGCGCACGG
>NC_041384.1:564026091-564044487 GCF_002162155.2 Triticum dicoccoides | reverse complement strand
GCGCACGGCGCCGGGCGGAGCCGAGCTCCGGCGAGGCGGCGCGGCATCGGGCGGGCAGCGGCGGCGCTTGGTGTGGGGCGGCGGAGGAGCGCGCGGGCGGCGCGGGGAGCCGCACTTGCGGGATCGGTGGTGTTGACCCGCGGGTGGCGCGCGGGAGGAGATGGGCCCGATCCGAGCCTCGCCGGGCCGGTGGCGCGGGGCGGCGGCGGGAGACACGTGTCAGCCCCGGAGTGGCTGGGCGGTGGCGGCGGACATGTCCGTCGGTGGGATATTTGTCCGCCGGCGCGAGGGGAGCGAGGTTAGGGTTTCATCTGCGGAAATTTCGGGGAGGGGCACATATTTATAGGTAGGAGGAGGTAGGAGTGTCCAAATGGAGTGCGGTTTTCGCCCACACGATCGTGATCGAACGACCGAGAGCATGGAGGGGGTTTGGATGGGATATTGGGCCACTTTGGAGGGGTGTTGGGCTGCACACAAAAGAGGCCTTTGCGGCTACCCGGTTGACAGTTGGAGTATCAAACAGACTCCAAATGGCACGAAACTTAATAGGCGGTCTACCGGTGGTGTACCTAGGCCGCTTGGCAAACCTCGGTCCATTCCGAGAATGTTTAACACCCGCTCACAACAAGAGACAAAAGGGGGACGCCGCAGGACATAGGAGTGTCGATTGCAAAAACGGACAACAGGGAACTTGCTCAGATTCATGAGACGAACACGTATGCAATGCAATGCACATGATGACATGGCAAAATGCAACACACAAGCACATGACATGGCAACGACGGCAAATAACTGGCGAACACCTGGCGCATCAAATTCGGGGCCCTACAGTGTGCCTTTCCACCTCCTGTGTGCCACTATGGCAGCCCCTTTCAACTATAAAAGGAGGCCCATGGCATACTGGAGGGGGATTCGGCTCCTTTGAACGACGCAGCCACCATAGCTAGTTGGAGAGCTCAAGAGCACTCAATACTTCCACCAAAGCAGGACTAGGGTTTTACGCATCCTCACGGCCCGAACCTGGGTAAACAATCCTTGTGCTGACTATTATCCCTGCTCTTCTCACAACCCTGCGCCCCAGCAACCGTAGTAGGGATTCTCGTGATCCCATAGGTGTCATTTCCCACTGACATCTTTGGCGCGCCAGGTAGGGGGCGCGAATTGTGAGAATCTGGTCTGGCAATTAGCCTAGCAGTTCTTCATCACCATGGCTCCCAAGAAGAAGACGATCGCGGCGGTCGGCTCATCGGGAGCCGAACGGCCCCTGCCAGTGCGGGCGAGCAGCGGGCCGATTGCGGACAGGACCCGTGCCGCAGTCCGCGAGCACCAGCATCGCTCTAGCAGTCAGAGCCTGGCGGGCAGCATCGTTCGTGCGCTAGGCGACGGGCCGCACGCCACTAAATCCAAAGACGGAGCTGGGCCCCCCGCAGGCGGCGTGGGGCCCTCCAGGAGTGTCGTTGTGCCACCCACGGGCGGCACAGCAACCTCCAAGACGCCCATGTCGGCGCCCACATCGTGCTCTTCCCAGGGTGCACGCGGCGAGCAGTGCCGCCATGCTAGAGACCCCGGGCACCGCCGTGGGAAGAGCCCTGTGCATCGTCCGCGGGACGAAGGAGTCCAGCATGCTCGCCGAAGCGCTGGTGAAAATGGCACGCAGCCGCTAGGCCGTGGTAGAGCTCCTTCTAACGTAGTTAGAAGTCGAAGCACGCCATGGTCCATGCAGCTGTCGCCACCACCCACGATTGCAGAAGCTTTGGCGCGCGCGCAGCTGCTTCTCGACTTCCCTCCTGCTGCGGAGAAGCTCGACAAGTGGAGAGCCACCATCCGGAGCCTCATCGCCGTCGCCAATAAAGATGATCCGCGACCGGCGGGGCCTTCGGGCCGGCGCTCCATTGAACCACCGCATGCCAGCGGTGGAGGGGCCGGGGGTGCAGCGGCCACGGTGCACTCTCCTCCTCCACGCCAGCCTCCGTGGGTGTCGGTCCGTCGCGATGACGCTTGTGATAATATTTCCATAGCGTCGTCCGACCCACGGATCCTCCGCGACCATAGTCGCGATGACGTATCAACGAGCTCACGAAGATGCTTGGACCACTATTGAGCGCCGGCGTGATACACGCCACCAGTCGGACAAGCGGGCGGGACCCGCTATGGACCACCCAACACCGAGGGGCTCCGGCGGCCTACCTTACGAGGTGGGCTGCCCAGCCTTTACCCGTGAGCTGCTGCAGTTCCAGTGGCCGTCCCACCGCATGTTCAAGCCTGACATCGGCGAGAAGTACACTGGCAAGGCCCATCCTTCAGAGTTCCTCAGCATCTACACCATCGCGATGCAGGCTGCCGGAGCTCGTGACAACAAGGTGCTTGCCAATTACTTCCCATTGGCACTGAAGCCCAATGTCATGTATTGGTTTATGCACTTGTTGATACGTCTCCATCGTATATATAAGTTTTTATTGTTCCATGCCAATATTATTCAAGTTTCATATACTTTTGACAACTTTTTATAATATATTTGGGACTAACATATTGATCCAGTGCCCAGTGCCAGTTCCTGTTTGTTGCATGTTTTATGTTTCACAGAAACCCCATATCAAACAGAATCCAAATGGGATAAAAATGGACAGAGAATTATTTTGGAATATTTGTGATTTTTGGGAAGTAAAATCAACGCGAGACGGTGCCCGAGGTGGCCACGAGGGTGGGGCCCACGCCAAATCCAAGTGGGTGCGCCCCCCACCCTCGTGGGCCCCTCATAAGGCGGTTGATGCTCTACTTTGGCCACAAGAAAGCTAATTCTTGGAAAAAGATCTGGGCGAAAGATTCAACCCAATCGGAGTTACGGATCTCCGGATATAAAAGAAATGGTGAAAGGGCGGCAGAACAGGAACGCAGAAACAGAGAGAGACAGAGAGACAGATCCAATCTCGGAGGGGATCTAGCCCCTCCCATGCCATGGAGGCCAAGGACCAGAGGGGAAACCCTTCTCCCATCTAGGGAGGAGGACAAGGAAGAAGAAAACTAAGGGGCCCCCTCTCCCCTTCTCTTCCGGTGGCGCTGGAACATCGCCGTGGCCATTATCATCACCACAATCTTCACCAACAACTTCACTGCCATCATCACCAACTCTGCCCCCCTCTATGCAGCGGTGTAACGTCTCTCTTACCCGCTGTAATCTCTACTTAAACATGGTGCTCAACGCTATATATTATTTCCCAATGATGTATGGCTATCCTATGATGTTTGAGTAGATCTGTTTTGTCCTATGGGTTATTTGATGATCAAGATTGGTTTGAGTTGCATGTTTTATTACTGGTGCTGTCCTATGGTGCTCTCCATGTCGTGCAAGCGTGAGGGATCCCCACTTTAGGGTGTTGCAATACGTTCATGATTTGCTTATAGTGGGTTGCGTGAGTGACTGAAACACAAACCCGAGTAAGGGGGTTGTTGCGTATGGGATAAAGAGGACTTGATGCTTTAATGCTATGGTTGGGTTTTACCTTAATGATCTTTAGTAGTTGCGGATGCTTGCTAGAGTTCCAATCATAAGTGCATATGATCCAAGTAGAGAAAGTATGTTAGCTTATGCCTCTCCCTCAAATAAAATTGCAATAATGATTACCGGTCTAGTTGACGATTGCGTAGGGATAAATA
This sequence comes from Triticum dicoccoides, assembly GCF_002162155.2. Classification (NCBI taxonomy): domain Eukaryota; kingdom Viridiplantae; phylum Streptophyta; class Magnoliopsida; order Poales; family Poaceae; genus Triticum; species Triticum dicoccoides. The sequence goes on along the minus strand of NC_041384.1, from coordinate 564,040,833 downwards.
ACTTTCTCGTGACAAAAAGCTCTCTAATAAAACTAACTTAGTTGTGTCTTCATCTAAATAGCCCCTAGCTCGTGCTCTTTACTTTCTTGCAAGCCTATCCAAAAACACTACAAAGTACTTCTAGTTTCATACTTGTTCTAGGTAAAGCGAACTTTAAGCTTGTGTAGAGTTGTATCAGTGGTCGATAGAACTTGAGGGAATATTTGTTCTACCTTTAGCTCCCCGTTGGGTTCGACACTCTTACTTATCGAAAGAGGCTACAATTGATCCCCTATAATTGTGGGTTATCAAGACCTTTTTCTGGCGCCGTTGCCGGGGAGCAATAGCATGGGGTGAATATTCTCGTGTGTGATTTTTTGCTTTATCATTAATTAATTTTTATTTGCTGTTCTTAGTTGTTTTCTATCTTTAGTTATGGGTAGGAAACACAAAATACCAAAAAAATTAGTTGTACCTACTGAACCAATGGTTGAAGAACCACTCAAAATCTATCACACTCCTGAAGCTTATTACTTGGATCATCTACGATCCCTATGTGCTCATGATGAAACCCCAACTGGCTTAGTTGAGGGAAAATCCTTAGATGAGCATGCTTGTTATGTGCGACACCGTATATCTGAAAAAGGGAAACTTTTACTAGATCAAATTCATCGTTTGCAATGCTATGCCTGGAGTTTATGTTATATTTATGATGTTACTTGTTGTTCTGAAGACCCTAAGAAACACCTTCTGTCACACCCTAGCTAGTCATGCATTAGAGTGTTGCATCATGTTTATTCTTTCATCAGAAACCTGAAATGGGGATGACAGAACCCCCAGCCCCCTCTGAAACCAACTAGGGTTTACTAAAAACTTTTTCAATGAACCTGAAATGCCCTTCTAAAATGCCCATCATTTTTGTCCTGGTTCAGAACCCCTGACAAAAGTGATGCACATTTTCCTAGGTTATCCTAGGGTCTTTGAATTAAATCATAGATATTTGAATTTGGGCATTTAAAATTATATAAAATATTCAAATGCCCAAATATCTCCAAACTAAAATGTTTCATGTTGGAAATAATCCAACTATGGACCAGGAGTAGTTTGGTGATTTTAGGAGTTGCCTAAGTATTTTTAATAAATCAACAAAGTTGCAGAAGTATTAAAAAAACAGAAAACAGGAAAAAATAGAAAAACTTACCTGGCGCCCAGCACCCGGCCCACCTGTCGGCCCAGCCCAGCGCCGCTCCAGCGAGCTGCTTGCCGGCCAGGCAGGCAGGCAGGTGCCCGACGGCGACCGCAGCGCGCGCCACGCACCTGCTCGCCGCCTCGCCGCTCCCCTTGCCCGGTGACGTCGTGGATCGCTCCCCCTCTCTTCCCCGAACCCCCCAGACACCCCCTCTCCTCTCCAGCTCCTCCCTCTCGCGCCCCCAGCCATGGCCGACGCTACCGCCGCCGTGCCTACGTCGTAGCCGCGCTCCCCGCCGCCCGTGCGTCCTCTCGTCGTGTCCAGGAGCTCCGCCGCTGTCCACTTCATCGAGCAAGCCGAGCCCCGAGCGCTCGCAACACCCGAGTCCACCGCAATGACCTCGCCCGAACCGCCGTCGCCGGAGATCCCCTTCAACACCGTCGCCGCCTCAGCTCGTCCCCGACCCTGCCGGTGGCCTCTACGGGTGCGCTGTGAGCCTAGCTACCCCTCCTACCCTCCCTCTCTCGTTCCCGAGCCGTGTAGCGACCTCCCGGAGCTCAACCGCACCCACCACCGTGGAGCTCGTCGCCGACGTGCTCCCGGTCACCCTCCGACCACTCCACGGTGTCCATCATGCTCACCGCGTCACGTAGCACCTAACTAGCTACTCCCCGCACCTCACCGACCCCCCTAGCGACAAGTTCGACTTCGGCCGAACTCCGGTGGCCGCCAAAGTCGTCGCCGGCGCCAACTCCGGCCACCCCGACCCCAACGGACTCCACCAAGAGCTGCGGCTCGACCTTAGCTCCTCTCCGGTGGCCTCCGCGGCTCGTTTGGTTGCCGGAACGGCAAAAATCACTTCCGCCGCCGCGTCGGGCTCGCCGGCGGCTGAACGCCGGTGCAGCCGACCCGGGTTTGACCACGGGTGGGCCCTGGTTGACTCTCCTGAGTCAATGACAGGTGGGGCCCAGCCCTGTTAATTAAACAGGTTTAGTTTTAATTAAACTTTAACTAATCTAATCACACTGACACGCGGGACCCACTGTCAGGTTTGACCCGGACCGTGTCCCGTTGACCTGCTGATGTCACACTGACGTCAGGCTGACGCAGTAATTGATTTTCTGGATTTAATCTAATATAGGAAATTCCAGAATATAGTTTAAACTTCAAAAATTCATAACTTTTATTCTGTAACTCCAAATCAGACAAATTATATATGAAAAATGATCAGAAAAATCCAATCTATCCATCTGTACTATTTTCATGCATGATTAAACAAGTTAACTTGATGTTTAGTGCAGAACAAGGAAAAACACTTTAAAGGGGCATGTATGAGTTTGAAATTTGAATCTTTGATTCAAATTGGTTCAAACCCCTCTAGTCGTAGTTGCATTAGCCCAACACACTCATATTGCCATGTTTCATGCATGCATCATATTGTCGCACATTGTTTGGTGATGGTTGTGTATCGGTGTTCTTTGCGGCAGGTTCTGCCTCCGAGGAGTACCGTGATTACCCTAACGAAGAACCGTATCAGTGCATCGAACCATCAGGCAAGCAACCAACCATTTGATCATATCGATACAATCCCATGTTCTCGCTCCTGCTCTCTTTTACTGCATTAAGACAACGCGTTTCAAACTGCTGTGTGCTACGGTAGTTGAACCCATTTCCTCTGCATGACCTGTCATTGCCACAGTAACTAGATGAAACCCACTAGCATGTGTAGGAGTTGATTGAGCCATATGTATGTGTTATTCCTACCTTGGCCTGCTATGCTTAGAGTCGTGTCAGGTCTGGTTCATCTGGGTGATGGACTAGAGTGAAATGATTATGTCGGTAATGAGAGTGGTGTGGTAAACATGATTTGGTAAAGGTATCGATGAGAGGCCATGTAGGAGTACATGGTGGGTTGTTCCATTGAAGCCGACCTTAAGCACTGAGATCTGTATGTGTGATTTAAGATTCAGCTACTACCATGCATTGGGCCCGAAAACAATGGACCCTCTCGACTTCTTATTCACCCTAGTTCTCTGTGCAGGAGTTGCAAGTAGTTTCTGGTGTTTGTAGCCTACTGGAGGCCGTGGACAGCACTGACCGTAGGGGTGGGCTGTGATGCGGTAGGTACGTGGCACGGTGTACCGAATACCCGTTAGGTATCTCGGGAACCCTGTTCACATCGTTTGGGGCTGTGAGCGAAACCTCGGCCGGATCTCCTCATGGATGGAACCCGAATAGGCGATAAACCTGGACTAGAGGCTTAGGTGATTAGGTAGGTCGTGGCCGACACCCACGTTGGGCTTCCGCTTGAAGGTTGCCGAGTACATGTCGTGTAAACGATGGTAAGTGGTGAGAGCGTGTATGAAGAAGTACACCCCTGCAGGGTTATCATGATCTATTCGAATAGCCGCGTCCGCGGTAAAGGACTACTTGGTTGCCTATACAGTTCATAGACAAGTAAATGGAAACTACTAAAAGCCTCAAGATAAGTGTGAGTGCCGAGGATGGCTCTTCCGTAGGAAGACGGAGGTGGATCCTCGGTAGTGTATTGAAGTGGTGAGTAGTGGACTCGTGTAAGCAAAACCATTTCAAGTTGGAGTCTCGTAGGATAGCCTAGCCAAGAGTCAAAGCTGGCTTGCTGCAATAACTCCACCAACCCTTCTTGATAATGTGCATGTATGTAGGATCTGATGTAAGTCTTGCTGAGTACCTTTGTACTCATGTTGCTATAATTTACATTTTTACAGAAGACGCTGCAACCCCTTCTGATGGGTTCTTCGTAGACGTTGACATCAATGAGTAGGCTAAGGCCCAGGTGGTGATCCTGAGCTTGTGAAGGACCACGTAGTATAGCTAGGCTTTCCAAGCCTCTTCTATTTTACTAGTTGTCTGTACCCAGACAAGCTACTTCCGCTGCTGGTTTGTATGACTGTATGACTTGAATGCTGGGTCGTGTGACCCGTACCTATGTGTATGTTATGTATGGCTCTCTGAGCCTTAAATAAAGTACTTGTGTCGTAGAGTCATGTTGTGATGCCATGTTGTATTTGCACATATCGAGCATATTGTGTGTATGTTATTGAAATGCTTGGTATGTGTGGGATCTGACTATCTAGTTGTTTATCTTTAGTAGCCTCTCTTATCGGGAAATGTCTCCTAGTGTTACCACTGAGCCATGGTAGCTTGCTACTGCTCTGGAACACTTAGGCTGGCCGGCATGTGTCCTTCTTCGTTCCTGTGTCTGTCCCTTCGGGGAAATGTCACGCATTGAGTACCGGAGTCCTGTTAGCCCGCTACAGCCCGGTTTACCGGAGTCCTGCTAGCCCAGTGCTACAGCCCGGACCCACTTGCTGATGACCGACACATTCGAAGCTGGGTCATGGATGCCTATCCCTGTAAGTCTGTGCCACTTTGGGTTTACAACTAGTCATGTCAGCCCGGGCTCCTTATCATATGGATGCTAGCGACACTATCATATACGTGATCCAAAAGGCGCAAACGGTCCCGGGAAAAGGTAAGGCGACACCCGTGGGGATACCGTGCGTGAGGCCGCAAAGTGATATGAGGTGTTACAAGCTAGATCGATGTGACATCGAGTCGGGGTCCTGACAGCGTTGGCATCAGAGCCGGACTGCCTGTAGGTTCTCCAAGCCAAACTGGTCGATGTTGAGTCTAGAAATTCTTTAGTTATATGTAGGGGAATTGTTTGTGGGTTGGAACGTAAGGCTCTTTTTACTCCTTTATCTTATGACATTCTGATCTGAGTCAGTCTATTCTTCCACCGGGGGTTAAGGAATTAGGATCTATTCTCTCTATCGGGATCACGTGTTACTAATCAGTAGTACCTTATAGGTTTGATGGATACAAGCCTAGTTCAGTTCTACTACCACATTATGTTGTTAGGATGGACTCAGAACTTTGATATGATGATGTTGAGTGTGTATGAAATCCTTTGTCAAATGTCTCAAATCCTTCTTGAGCATTTACAGCTGTTATGCTGCCTAAATTTTGCTAGGAATTCTAATGCCTTTGCATTATGATTGTGCTTTCAGATGGCCACTCGCGACCTCAATCAAGTGGTTCGCCTGACTCGATGCCTAGATGTACCCGGTCATACCGCCATGTTGGTCAGGGTAATGACTGAGGCTGGATACCGTTGGTATCCTGAGTACACGGTCGAAGAGCAATTTCGAGACTTTAATCAAAGCCAGTATCTCTGCACTGTCAGGATATTTCCATCTTATCCTGGATCCACCGAGCCCCTTCACTGCTCTTATGGACTCGGGGTTACTATTGAGATGGCTGTGCAGGATGCCGCCTACTCTATGATGACCATCATGTGAGTCAGGTCTGGTCTATTTCGGGACTCTGATTTCCGATATATGCCAGGATCACTTCCGGGAGCACAAGGGTATCTCCAGGCTATCTATGCTGACCCCACTCAGGAGGATTCATGGACTCGCACCACTGCTGAGATGCTCGAGGATAAGGACCGTGAAAACCGGGCCTTGAGGCTAGAGCTTTTCAATACCCGTGCTGACCATTGGGCCACATTGACTCGGTTTGCACCAGCGGTGCAAGCTGGATATTCGGATATGCGTGATCTCTATCCTGTGAGATCTGCTCTGCCAGACGTGATGGGTTGGCGTGATGTAGGAGGCATCACCCCACCTCACGGTCCCCGCAGGCCACCGTCTATTGGTCCAAGACCTCATCCTAGCCCCTATGGTCCACAAGCTCCGCGAGATCGTCTGTTCCCGGATGATCATGTTGAGCTCCCAGGCTATGGAGGTGACTTCTACGAGGACTACTACGGATCGGTCTGAGTTAGTGGTAGTATCACTAGTTCGTACTAGCTGTGTCGTCTATCGTCCTGCGTGACTCGTGGGATATGACCTAGTTTGTACCACCTTCCGGAGGTGTAGAAAAATAATGTATAGGAGCTTGGGATGCCTCCGATGAGATGTAATCCTCTTTTCACCGTAATAGTACCTTGTTTGGTCTTGTACTAAACCTTGTATGGTGTGTATGACGATGGAATAAAGAAGCAGTTTATGTATCTACCATGTCATAGGGATGATCATCTTGCATTCCGAGTTACTCCTTACATTCTGTATTCTATGTCGGAATCTTATCATTCTGACTAAATCATTGTCTTGTTTACCTAGGATGGTCAACACGCACAATAACCCTGCTCCTCAAGAGCAGGCCGAAGGCAGTGAAGTCAGGAATGCAAATCTGCCTCATCCTCCTTCCCTAGCCGAGGTTATGATGGAAGCCGAAAGAAACAAGCGGGAGACCAACTGTTTGTTGGAGCGTATTGAACAGAACACATCACACCATCAGAGGACTAACGTGGTGTCACTCAGTGATTTCATCAAGTTACATCCACCCACGTTCCACCACTCCGTCGAGCCTCTCGACGCTGATGACTGGCTTCGCAGTATTTTTCACAAACTACGCTCCGCGCTAGTAGCCGAGGCTGACAAGGTCACCTTTGCTGCATATCATCTTGAAGGCCCCGCCAGTCTATGGTGGGAGAATTATGGAGCTATGCGCCCAGCGGGCCATGTCACTACTTGGGCTGAATTCAGCGAGGCTTTCCGTGAACATCACATTCCGGAGGGTCTCATGGACCGTAAACGTGAGGAATTTTGCAGTTTCACCCAAGGCTGACTCTCTGTGGATGCTTACAGCAGGGAGTTTGGTAACCTCGCACGATATGCAACTGAGGAAGTTTCTACTGATGCTAAGAAGCAAGCAAGGTTCCGTAAGGGACTTAGTCCTGAGCTTCGCTGCGACCTCCGTCTGCATGAGTGCACATCTTTTCAGAAGCTTGTCAACAAGGCCATCAGTGCTGAAACTGGTCAGACCGATTATGACGCAACACGCAAGCATGGCCGTGACATGGGTTCCTCATCCGGTGCTGGTCCTCAGAAGCGCCGCGTGTGGGTGCCTAACACCGCCCTGCCACCCAGGTTCACACCGAGGCCATCCTTCCAGGCGCCTCGCCCCGTTCAACAGTCTGCACCAGCCAAGTCCTATGGTGGTCCAACCAACAGTGCTCCTCCACGTACCAGTTCCGTGACTTGTTTCAAGTGTGGGGAATCTGGCAACTATATGCGCGAGTGCCCCCAAACCAACCCCAACCAATCTGCTAAAGCTGTTGGCCGTGGCAAGCCGACAGGTAAAGTGTTCCACGCCAAGCCGGCCACCACTACACGTGGCCATGTCAACTGTATCTCTGCCGAAGAAGCTCAAGAGGATCCCAACGTCGTTCTCGGTACGCTCCTTGTTAATTGCCACCCGGCATCTGTTCTTTTCGATACAGGAGCCTCTCATTCTTTCATATCCGAAAATTATGCTCGTTTGCATAATACCGCATTCTGTGAGATGCCCACCTCTATGGTAATTCAAACTCCGGGATCCAAATGGCAAACTTCTAGAGTAAGCCATGGAAATGAAATTCAAGTCGACAGACTTGTTTTTCTCGCATCTTTGATAGCCCTTAAATCGTCAGATATTAATATCATCTTGGGTATGGACTGGATGTCAGCCCATCATGCCAACATTGATTGTTTCTCTACGACTGTTCAACTCACCCATCCTTCGGGAAAGATAGTCAATGTCTTGACCCGAATAGCCAAGCGACAGTTATATTCTCTTAACGCCAGCCCTTTGCCAGACCTTGAGGACGTTCCGGTAGTCCGTGACTTTCCGGATGTCTCCCCAGAGGAATTGCCAGGTGTTCCACCTGACAGGGATGTGGAGTTCGTAATAGACCTCATTCCAGGAACCGTCCCGATTGCTAGAAGACCCTATAAGATGGCACCACTAGAACTAGTCGAGCTTAAGAAACAACTCGATGAGTCCTTGAAAAAGGGTTTCATCCGACCTAGTTCATCTCCGTGGGCTTGCCCCGTCCTCTTCGTCAAGAAGAAGGATGGTATGGACCGGATGGTTGTAGATTATCGACCTATCAATTTGGTCACAATCAAGAACAAATATCCGCTCCCCAGGATCAACGACCTGTATGATCAGCTCGCTGGATCCTCAGTCTTCTCCAAAATGGATTTGAGGTTGGGCTACCATCAAATCAAAATCAGAAACGGGGACATTCCTAAAACGGCCTTTGTTACTCGTTATGGCCAATACGAGTACACCGTCATGTCCTTCGGTTTAACCAACGCTCCAGCCACCTTTTCTCGGTTAATGAACTCAATCTTCATGGAGTATTTGGATAAATTTGTCGTGGTTTACCTCGATGATATACTCATCTACTCCAAGAACGAGAAAGAACATGCCGAACATCTAAGGCTAGTGTTGAAGAAACTTCGAGAGCATCGTCTTTATGCCAAATTCTCTAAATGTGAATTTTGGTTGTCAGAAGTGACCTATCTGGGTCATGTAATATCTGGTAAAGGTATTGCTGTTAACCCTGAGCGAGTACAAGCCGTCCTTAATTGGACTCCACCTGAATCGGTCAAGCAAGTTCGGAGTTTTCTGGGCTTAGCGAGCTATTGCCGTCGCTTTGTCGAAAATTTCTCCAAAGTTGCTAAACCTCTAACCGAACTCCTCAAGAAAGATAAAAAGTTCGAGTGGACTCCACAATGTGAGCACAGCTTTCAGGAACTGAAAAGACGCCTGACTTCTGCTCCCGTACTGGTACCGCCAGACTTCTCCAAGGACTTTGTTATCTACTGCGACGCCTCGCGACAAGGACTAGGTTGCATTCTCATGCAAGATCGACACGTAATTGCTTACGCTTCACGGCAATTGCACCCACATGAGGAGAATTATCCTACTCATGATCTAGAGCTTGCAGCCGTAGTCTATGCACTTAAGACCTGGCGACATTACCTCCTCGGTAATCGTTGCGAAATATTCACTGATCACCAAAGTCTGAAGTATATCTTCACCCAACCGGATTTGAATCTCAGGCAAAGACGTTGGGTCGAGTTGATCACAGATTTCGACTTAGGAATAACTTACACCCCAGGGAAAGCCAACGTCATGGCTGATGCACTAAGTCGTAAATCTTATTGTAACAACCTGATGTTACGACAAAGTCAACCGCTTCTCCATGAGGAATTTCGGAAGCTTAACCTTCACATTGTTCCTCAAGGTTTTCTTTCCACCTTGGTGGCAAAACCTACCCTTACGGATCAGATCATCAAAGCACAGAAGGTAGATCCGGGAATTTCCCGCATCAAGAGAAACATCAAGAAAGGAGTTGCGAATTGTTTCTCCATTGATGATCAAGGGGTCGTATACTTCGGGAATCGACTAGTGGTTCCCAAGGTGCGAAACCTGAGGCGATTGATCCTTAAGGAAGCTCATGAATCTCCTCTCACCATTCATCCCGGTAGTACCAAGATGTATCAGGACCTACGCCAGAGGTTCTGGTGGACTAGGATGAAGAGAGAAATTGCTCAGTACATTGCTAATTGCGACGTCTGCCGTCGTGTAAAAGCAGAGCATCAACAGCCTGCTGGCACCCTTCAACCCTTAGCTATTCCTGAATGGAAATGGGATAAAATTGGTATGGATTTCATTACCGGTTTTCCCAGAACCAAGAGAGGGAATAATGCTATCTTCGTCGTTGTCGATCGTCTTTCCAAAGTGGCCCATTTCTTACCTGTTCGTGAGAGTATAACCGCTAGCCAGTTGGCAGACTTATACATCTCCCGAATCGTGTCTATCCATGGTGCTCCTTTGGAAATTAACTCGGATCGAGGAAGTCTTTTCACCTCTCGATTTTGGGAAAGTTTCCAAAATGCTATGGGAACCCGTCTCTCTTTTAGCACCGCCTTCCACCCTCAATCAAGTGGTCAAGTGGAACGCGTCAACCAGATCCTAGAAGACATGCTTCGAGCCTCTGTTATCTCATTCGGAATGGAGTGGGAGAAATGCCTTCCATTTGCCGAATTTGCTTATAACAACAGCTATCAATCTAGCTTGGGTAAAGCCCCTTTTGAAGTGCTCTATGGACGACGTTGTCGAACACCCCTTAACTGGTCAGAAACCGGGGAAAGACAATTCTTTGGCCCGGATATGATTCAGGAAGCAGAAGAGCAGGTTCGCATCGTTCGTGAAAAGTTGAAAACAGCCCAATCTCGTCAAAAGAGTCAATATGACCGAAAACATAAGGCTATGACTTTCGAGGTTGACGAGAAGGCTTACCTTCGGGTTACTCCTCTGAAGGGAACCCATCGTTTCGGTATCAAAGGCAAATTGGCTCCTCGTTACATTGGACCTTTCCGCATTCTCGCAAAACGAGGGGAAGTTGCCTACCAGTTGGAACTACCTCCGCATCTCTCCAGAGTCCACGATGTCTTCCACGTTTCTCAACTCAGGCGTTGCTTCTCGGATCGTATCCGTGGAGTGGACCACGAAACGCTTGATCTCCAAGATAATCTTACGTATCGAGAGTACCCCATTCGTATCCTCGATCAGGCCGAGCGTACCACTCGACGTCATAATATCAAGTTTCTCAAAGTTCAATGGTCGCACCATTCTGAGGATGAAGCAACTTGGGAAAGGGAGGATCGTCTTCGACTTGAGTATCCTGCCTTCTTCCCGGAGGAACCCAAATCTCGGGACGAGATTCTTTTGAGTGGGGGTGAGTTGTCACACCCTAGCTAGTCATGCATTAGAGTGTTGCATCATGTTTATTCTTTCACCAGAAACCTGAAATGGGGATGACAGAACCCCCAGCCCCCTCTGAAACCAACTAGGGTTTACTAAAAACTTTTTCAATGAACCTGAAATGCCCTTCTAAAATGCCCATCATTTTTGTCCTGGTTCAGAACCCCTGACAAAAGTGATGCACATTTTCCTAGGTTATCCTAGGGTCTTTGAATTAAGTCATAGATATTTGAATTTGGGCATTTAAAATTATATAAAATATTCAGATGCCCAAATATCTCCAAACTAAAATGTTTCATGTTGGAAATAATCCAACTATGGACCAGGAGTAGTTTGGTGATTTTAGGAGTTGCCTAAGTATTTTTAATAAATCAACAAAGTTGCAGAAGTATTAAAAAAACAAAAAACAGGAAAAAATAGAAAAACTTACCTGGCGCCCAGCACCCGGCCCACCTGCCAGCCCAGCCCAGCGCCGCTCCAGCGAGCTGCTTGCCGGCCAGGTAGGCAGGCAGGTGCCCGACGGCGACCGCAGCGCACGCCATGCACCTGCTCGCCGCCTCGCCGCTCCCCTCGGCCGGTGACGTCGTGGATCGCTCCCCCTCTCTTCCCCGAACCCCCCAGACACCCCCTCTCCTCTCCAGCTCCTCCCTCTCGCGCCCCCCAGCCATGGCCAACGCTACCGCCGCCGTGCCTACGTCGTAGCCGCGCTCCCCGCCGCCCGTGCGTCCTCTTGTCGTGTCCAGGAGCTCCGCCGCTGTCCACTTCATCGAGCAAGCCGAGCCCCGAGCGCTCGCAACGCCCGAGTCCACCGCAATGACCTCGCCCGAACCGCCATCGCCGGACATCCCCTTCAACACCGTCGCCGCCTCAGCTCGTCCCCGACCCCGCCGGTGGCCTCTACAAGTGCGCTGTGAGCCTAGCTACCCCTCCTACCCTCCCTCTCTCGTTCCCGAGCCGTGTAGCAACCTCCCGGAGCTCAACCGCACCCACCACCGTGGAGCTCGTCGCCGACGTGCTCCCGGTCACCCTCCGACCACTCCACGGTGTCCATCATGCTCACCGCGTCACGTAGCACCTAACTAGCTACTCCCCGCACCTCACCGACCCCCCTAGCGACAAGTTCGACTTCGGCCGAACTCCGATGGCCGCCAAAGTCGTCGCCGGCGCCAACTCCGGCCACCCCGACCCCAACGGACTCCACCAAGAGCTGCGGCTCGACCTCAGCTCCTCTCCGGTGGCCTCCGCGACTCGTTTGGTTGCCGGAACGGCAAAAATCACTTCCGCCGCCGCGTCGGGCTCGCCGGCGGCTGAACGCCGGTGCAGCCGACCCGGGTTTGACCACGGGTGGGCCCTGGTTGACTCTCCTGAGTCAATGACAGGTGGGGCCCAGCCCTGTTAATTAAACAGGTTTAGTTTTAATTAAACTTTAATTAATCTAATCGCACTGACACGCGGGACCCACTGTCAGGTTTGACCCGGACCGTGTCCCGTTGACCTGCTGATGTCACACTAACGTCAGGCTGACGCAGTAATTGATTTTCTGGATTTAATCTAATATAGGAAATTCCAGAATATAGTTTAAACTTCAAAAATTCATAACTTTTATTCTGTAACTCCAAATCAGACAAATTATATATGAAAAATGATCAGAAAAATCCAATCTATCCATCTGTACTATTTTCATGCATGATTAAACAAGTTAACTTGATGTTTAGTGCAGAACAAGGAAAAACACTTTAAAGGGGCATGTATGAGTTTGAGATTTGAATCTTTGATTCAAATTGGTTCAAACCCCTCTAGTCTTAGTTGCATTAGCCCAACACACTCATATTGCCATGTTTCATGCATGCATCATATTGTCGCACATTGTTTGGTGATGGTTGTGTATCGGTGTTCTTTGCGGCAGGTTCTGCCTCCGAGGAGTACCGTGATTACCCTAACGAAGAACTGTATCAGTGCATCGAACCATCAGGCAAGCAACCAACCATTTGATCATATCGATACAATCCCATGTTCTCGCTCCTCCTCTCTTTTACTGCATTAAGACAACGCATTTCAAACTGTTGTGTGCTACGGTAGTTGAACCCATTTCCTCTGCATGACCTATCATTGCCACAGTAACTAGATGAAACCCACTAGCATGTGTAGGAGTTGATTGAGCCATATGTATGTGTTATTCCTACCTTGCTATGCCTGCTATGCTTAGAGTCGTGTCAGGTCTGGTTCATCTGGGTGATGGACTAGAGTGAAATGATTATGTCGGTAATGAGAGTGGTGTGGTAAACACGATTTGGTAAAGGTATCGATGAGAGGCCATGTAGGAGTACATGGTGGGTTGTTTCATTGAAGCCGACCTTAAGCACTGAGATATGTATGTGTGATTTAAGATTCAGCTACTACCATGCATTGGGCCCGAAAACAATGGACCCTCTCAACTTCTTATTCACCCTAGTTCTCTGTCCAGGAGTTGCAAGTAGTTTCTGGTGTTTGTAGCCTACTGGAGGCCGTGGACAGCGCTGACCGTAGGGGTGGGCTGTGATGCGGTAGGTATGTGGCACGGTGTACCAAATACCCGTTAGGTATCTCGAGAACCCTGTTCACATCGTTTGGGATGTGAGCGAAACCTCGGCCGGATCTCCTCATGGATGGAACCCGAATAGGCGATAAACCTGGACTAGAGGCTTAGGTGATTAGGTAGGTCGTGGCCGACACCCACGTTGGGCTTCCGCTTCAAGGTTGCCGAGTACATGTCGTGTAAACGACGGTAAGTGGTGAGAGCGTGTATGAAGAAGTACACCCCTGCAGGGTTATCATGATCTATTCGAATAGCCGCGTCCGCGGTAAAGGACTACTTGGTTGCCTATACAGTTCATAGACAAGTAAATGGAAACTACTAAAAGCCTCAAGATAAGTGTGAGTGCCGAGGATGGCTCTTCCGTAGGAAGACGGAGGTGGATCCTCGGTAGTGTATTGAAGTGGTGAGTAGTGGACTCGTGTACGCAAAACCATTTCAAGTTGGAGTCTCGTAGGATAGCCTAGCCAAGAGTCAAAGCTGGCTTGCTGCAATAACTCCACCAACCCTTCTTGATAATGTGCATGTATGTAGGATCTGATGTAAGTCTTGCTGAGTACCTTTGTACTCATGTTGCTATAATTTACATTTTTACAGAAGACGCTGCAACCCCTTCTGATGGGTTCTTCGTAGACGTTGACATCAATGAGTAGGCTAAGGCCCAGGCGGTGATCCTGAGCTTGTGAAGGACCACGTAGTATAGCTAGGCTTTCCAAGCCTCTTTTATTTTACTAGTTGTTTGTACCCAGACAAGCTACTTCCGCTGCTGGTTTGTATGACTGTATGACTTGAATGCTGGTGTGACGCCCGGATAATTAGACTACAGTAATCCCACGTTAACGATGCCACGTCACCACAGTTACTGTTGTTAATCTCGCGTTAGTTCAAAACTGATTCTAAATTCAAATCAAAAATAGGCAAACAACAAAGGTTTTCAAATATTAAAACTAAATTGATCGGGTTGTGTCGGATAAATCATAAGTAATTATGGTGGAGGATCCACATCATTATAAAATAATTAGAGGCACTAAAATAAATAAAACAATGACCGAAACAATAACTTAAATGTCTTTTTAATTAATAGAGAATACAAGGTACTTTACTTTTGTCCCAAACTTTTTGTGAGAACAGTTGACTTTACAAATCTAATTGAGGGGTGAGTTTCACTTTTTCTAAAAACTATAAACTATTAAATAAGAAAAGGGAAACAGAAACAAATAAAGTAAATAAAAGAAAAGATTAAAACCAGAAAACAAAAGAACAAAAAAAAAGAGAACCCCCCTCTCCCCTGGGCCAGGAGGCCCAACTAGCCACACAGCCGGCCCAGACCCAGGCCATTAACCCCTCCCGGGGG
>NC_041384.1:564020027-564023887 GCF_002162155.2 Triticum dicoccoides | reverse complement strand
AACCAGGCAAGCCCCCCCCTTTGATCACCAGATATCGCCTACTCTTCTCTATACTGCTTGCATTAGAGTAGTGTAGCATGTTACTGCTTTCCGTTAATCCTATTCTGATGCATAGCCTGTCATTGCTGCTACAGTCATTGATACCTTACCCGCAATCCTAAATGCTTAGTATAGGATGCTAGTGTTCCATCAGTGGCCCTACACTCTTGTCCGTCTGCCATGCTATACTACTGGGCTGTGATCACTTTGGGAGGTGATCACGGGCATATACTATATACTTTACACTGTTACATTACCTGTGATACTGTTCGGAGTTGGGGGCTGAAAGGACAGGTGGCTCCATCCCGGTAGAGGTGGGCCTGGGTTCCCGACGGCCCTCGACTGTTACTTTGTGGCGGAGCGACAGGGCAGGTTGAGACCACCTAGGAGACAGGTGGGCCTGGCCCTGTTCGGCGTTCGCGGATACTTAACACGCTTAACGAGATATTGGTATTTGATCTGAGTCGGCTACGAGCCTATACGCACTAACCATCTACGTGGGAGTAGTTATGGGTATCCCGACGTCGTGGTATCAGCCGAAGCACTTCAGACGTCAGCGACGGAGCGGCGCGCGCCGAATTGGACTGGAACGCCACTAGGCTAGGTCTGCTTTCGGCCGCCCACGCAACGTGCAGGTGTGCTCAGGGCGATGGGCCCAGACCCCTGCGCGCTTAGGTTTAGACCGGTGTGCTGGCCTCTCTGTTTTGCCTAGGTGGGGCTGCGACGTGTTGATCTTCCGAGGCCGGGCATGACCCAGGAAAGTGTGTCCGGCCAAAAGGGATCGAGCGTGTTGGGTTATGTGGTGCACCCCTGCAGGGAAGTTAATCTATTCGAATAGCCGTGATCTTCGGTAACAGGACGACTTGGAGTTGTACCTTGACCTTATGACAACTAGAACCGGATATTTAATAAAACACACCCTTCCAAGTGCCAGATACAACCGGTAGTCGCTCTCTCTCAGGGTTACGAGGAGAGGATCGCCGGGTAGGATTATGCTATGCGATGCTACTGGAGATGCTACTTGGAGATGCTACTTGGAGGACTTCAATCTGCTCTCTTCTACATGCTGCAAGACGGAGGCTGCCAGAAGCGTAGTCTTCGACAGGATTAGCTATCCCCCTCTTATTCTGGCATTCTGCAGTTCAGTCCACCGATATGGCCTCCTTACACATATACCCATGCATATGTAGTGTAGTTCCTTGCTTGCGAGTACTTTGGATGAGTACTCACGGTTGCTTTCTTCCCCTTTTTCCCCTTTCCTTTCGTTCTGGTTGTCGCAACCAGATGCTGGAGTCCAGGAGCCAGACGCCACCGTCGACGACGACCCCTACTACACCAGAGGTGCCTACTACTACGTGCTGCCCGCTGACGACGACCTGGAGTAGTTAGGAGGATCCCAGGCAGGAGGCCTGCGCCTCTTTCGATCTGTATCCCAGTTTGTGCTAGCCATCTTATGGCAACTTGTTTAACTTATGTCTGTACTCAGATATTGTTGCTTCCGCTGACTCGTCTATGATCGAGCACTTGTATTCGAGCCCTCGAGGCCCCTGGCTTGTATTATGATGCTTGTATGACTTATTTTAATTGTAGAGTTGTGTTGTGATATCTTCCCGTGAGTCCCTGATCATGATCGTACACATTTGCGTGCATGATTAGTGTATGATTGAATCGGGGGCGTCACAAGTTGGTATCAGAGCCGACTGCCTGTAGGAATCCCCCTTTCCAACTCCTTGGCCGAAGTTGAGTCTAGTCATTGCAAAACTTTTACTAACTTGGCTGTGTGCCTTACGGGCCCACGTCGCCATTGGGTGGTATTAGGATCTTTTATTCCTCGACCTATACTCTGGGACTCTGATCTCTCTTCTATTCGGGTTAAATGATTTTTGCTAAATCTAACATTAGGATCTCGTTATCACTTTCACCCGGAGAGCCCCTTATTAATGATGACCGTCTGCGGCACGTGAGGACCCTGAAGATACTCTCCGTTGTTAACCCGAGAACTTATGTTCATCGCATTTGCAATTCCCCTTCCACCGTCAACCCTTATTGGTAACTACTTGCAGTTGTTATTCTTACATTCATCCCCAGTTGGTCTTGTTATTACCAGATACCTCGAAACACTTGTCGTTGTTTCGATAATCCTTTGAGCTTATCGCCTTCCTGTTCTTTGTCACCTGAATACCCCTATGGATAATTCTCGCACTTATCGAGTATCCGCTCATCCCCCAGTTGTTCATGTGTTTCACAATGGTCTTCGAAATACTATTTGATCCTCCAAAAATCCTTAATAGCTTATTGCTCTGCAATACTTGTCTGCTTGCATTATGGATGCTTCCCATATGTCTGGCAATATTTGTTAGTATCCTTAGGCATCGTCATTTTGATCCTATTGATTCAGCATGTGCGCGAATGCACACAATCATCTATCAACCCTTCTAAATTATCCTTCCGGCTCAGACATCATTTTTGAACATGAGCTGGTTCTCGACCAAACTATTTGTCGTCAATTGTGCCTCTGGTATATCCAACTTATCCATCCTTGATCAGAGCGACTGCTTCTGATCCTTTGTTTTGGAAATCGAAATTCCTTTATTATCTAAGCATCGAATCATTCCGATGTTCTATAATATGATGCCCGTGCATTCTTCTTCCTCTGGTTGAGTACCGGTGCTCGCCTCAGATCCCTTGTGGACCATCGGTTCCTTTGTTGGATTTTATCCGACAGTGTCCTTCATATTGAATAACCTTGAGAGCCTTTCCATGGGTATATAATGCCTTGGTAAATTGTATCATCTGCTTTTGAACAATGCTCTACTTTCGAGCTTGTATTATTTACCCCGAAGTTTGTGGTATATGTTCGTAAGACGCCCTGATGGGTTGAACCTATGCCTTCCTTACTATGTGTGAACTCGGAAGTTTTCACGGGTCATACTCATCTGGTATTTCACCAGGTATAACTTTCAACACTAATGCCATTATCGAAACGAGAAGTGAATGTAAGGTTATGCTTTGGAGAAGTGGGAGTCGACCTCGAACCTTGTGTTCATGCCCATGGACATGATGTATATACTATCATGGAAGCTTCTTGTAATAATAACTATTTCCTTGATAACTAACATATGGTATCTGTGAATTGATCCCTTGCAACCGTGGTTCCGACCATGATTGTTCTTCCTTGATTCCATTTCTCGGACAAGTTAAAACAATTGTCTTCTATGGATTAATACACCCGTCCAATCTTTACTTTGATCTTGTGTCGAGTATTACCCCCTGGTATCTCAAGATTATCATGGAACTGCATAACTTCTTATGAGTTCTTCATCAAGTGCTACCTTTCCACTGATTCCAATTTTTCACGGGCTTTGAGTTATTATACACTCAAAGACACCGATAACTGAATCGAGTTCGCATTGCGATTCAACAAGTATTTGAACCCATCACTGCTTACAAATTTATTAATCCTTCAAGTCATTCCTAGCCTGATCGGCTATATCATTATCGAGCTAATTTTAACTGTGCTACCCGGTCCTTCTTCCCGGAGCACAATTTTCGACGATGAACTAACCTTACGTCGATCATCATCGTCATATCATTTCGCCTTGAACAACAAGCTTGGTTTCGAGTTTGTGTCGTACCCTTGGTTCCAATAACCTTTCACTTTATCATTACTTTGACTTGATGTCATCACCGATCGATTACATCTTCATGAACTCTCGCGACAAATGTGTCGTGAATATCATCAACATTCTGAGCTCTTCCAAGAGATCTATTGAAACCATGATGAGAAATACCATCCTTGCCCTCGATGATTGGTGTTATCA
>NC_041384.1:564017286-564019633 GCF_002162155.2 Triticum dicoccoides | reverse complement strand
ATAGTTCATTCTAAGTCCTTCGCTAATTGAATCACCATTCTGACATTGGTCGTGCAACCCAATCCACATTTCGGGCGCACCTTTCAACCAATGTTTAATTGTGTATGTTTTCCTCGAGCATACTTCCTTATATCATTTGATCTGACAAATGTTATCTCCTTGTTCACTTAATGGTGGAAATCCATCTTTTGGGAATATCGGTGAATTGCCGTTGAGTTCACCAGACACCTCCTTGCCCTCTCCTTGGTTTAATGGTGAACTATTGCTTCAGAAACCCGCTCCCATAGTTCATTTCCCGAGAAGCTTGCAATGCCATTTCAACGATTTGTGTTGCGCCTTTTCTTCTCGGACATCCTGAGTCTCAGGTATCCTGACACCAATCGGATCTGAATCTCGGTCAGATATGATGGTTGGGACAACTTTCCAAGAGTTATGACGTTGATCCTTTGATGACCCGGTAACATGATGTCATGCCTAGCACCCCCCCCCGGCTGGAGGACCTATCATTATAGATTCATGTTCAGCAAGGTTACCCATTCATCCATGAGGAAATTGTAAGACTTATTCTACAAGTTATTCTTGATGGATCCTTCGTGTTTCCAAAGTCTGATCTTCACCTGAAGACCATGTCACTGCTATCTCGAAGCATGTCAATGGTACTCCGATTTTCAACAGGCACGTTTGAAGCACGATGCTATATTTTAATTATCAATTATCCTAACACCGTTGTACGAGTAATATCATGAGATTCCTCCCCCTTACCTAAATGGTTTTCTACTTTATATCCTGTCATGGATATCTTGCTCTGCTTGTCCTTGGGAAGGATATACCTCGAAATATGTGTTTAAACATATTTTCCTTTCCATTGTTCTGTTTAATCTGATGATCATATTTTCCTTCCATTGGTTTGTTTAAACCTTTTCTATGATCTATATGATATAAGCAGTAATAATCCACTGCTTGTGCAAACACCTCGATGTACAACTCTGTCAGTAAGACCTTGTTACTATTGTTGATGACATTCCGGTAACCACCGATGGACGGGAACCTTGCCTATTGGTCCGCCTCGTTTCAACGAGCAGGAAAATGGTTCTCTTCGTCCCTCGCCCTTGGTACCAACGTTGTTGCCGACATAGCTGACATGGTACTCCCTGACATGCCTTGCTATCATGACCGTGCAAGATGACACTGCTCCTATTATAAAAAAAAGAGGAACCACATGGTGGGCCCATAACCCACAGTTTCACAGGATCGAAACCTGACTCTCCTATACACCCTGTTGTCAAAGTTATTCCTCGTGCTTGACTTTGTATGTAATTCACGGGCCACTTGCCTGTTGATCTATTCTGGTATCAGACACAATACTTATTCCCATTGCTTTGAACCCCTTTTCACGGCCTGTTCCAGGCATCGAACAATCGCCTGCCTGCTCGAAACTTCCCATGATACCACCTTACTTTGCTCTCGATAGGTGTAATTTGTTCAACTCGAGAGATACTCATATGTTCATTCTTGGGATACCCCAGATAAATTTCCCTTATAACCTCCTATCATTGTAGAGCTGCCCCTTACCTATTCGTAAGTCCGATGGAGTTCCCCGGAGAAAGGACGGCAACTTCATCATGATGCTTTGGAATAAAGAATTGAAGACATCAACGAAAGGGATTAACTTCTTCAAGAAGATCCATTAGAATAACCAGAACCCCCCCCCCCCTTTACTCCCCTCTTAAATCTCGGGACGAGATTTCTTGTAGTGGAGGAGAATTGTGACGCCCGGATAATTAGACTACAGTAATCCCACGTTAACGATGCCACGTCACCACAGTTACTATTGTTAATCTCGCGTTAGTTCAAAACTGATTCTAAATTCAAATCAAAAATAGGCAAACAACAAAGGTTTTCAAATATTAAAACTAAATTGATCGGGTTGTGTCGGATAAATCATAAGTAATTATGGTGGAGGATCCACATCATTATAAAATAATTAGAGGCACTAAAATAAATAAAACAATGACCGAAACAATAACTTAAATGTCTTTTTAATTAATAGAGAATACAAGGTACTTTACTTTTGTCCCAAACTTTTTGTGAGAACAGTTGACTTTACAAATCTAATTGAGGGGTGAGTTTCACTTTTTCTAAAAACTATAAACTATTAAATAAGAAAAGGGAAACAGAAACAAATAAAGTAAATAAAAGAAAAGATTAAAACCAGAAAACAAAAGAACAAAAAAAAAGAAAGAGAACCCCCCTCTCCCCTGGGCCAGGAGGCCCAACTAGCCACACAGCCGGCCCAGACCCAGGCCATTAACCCCTCCCGGGGGGCACCGAAACCCTAACCCCCTTC
>NC_041384.1:564016644-564017249 GCF_002162155.2 Triticum dicoccoides | reverse complement strand
AGCCGGCCCAGACCCAGGCCATTAACCCCTCCCGGGGGGCACCAAAACCCTAACCCCCTTCCCCACGATCCCCACTCTCCTTTCCCCACGCGCGATATGGATCGGGGGTGCCCCAACGCACCTCACCCCGATCCCCTTGCCCCCGAGCCCGACGCCGGGGCCCGACGCCGCCCCATCGTCGCCGGGCTGCCCCGCCCGACCACTCCGTCGCCGGAACGCCATCGCCGCCGCCTCGCTCCACCAATCCTCCCCGAACGACCTCCACGCGCTCGACGCCGTCGCCGGAGACCACCTCGCCGGACTGCCTCCCCTACGTCGCCGGCGTCCCCGTCTTCCTCCTCGCGCCCCGCTGCCCAGTCCCCTGCAACCCCTTGTGAGCGCCACCCCCATCTCCCTCTCTGACCCCGCGTCGGAATCGTCCTCGACGGGACTCGCTCGCCCGCGTGCTCCCGCAGCTCCGCCCGACCCTTGCCCCGTAGCCTTCCCCGCGGCCTGGTGCCCGCGGCCACCCCGCCGTGCACCGCGGCCTCTGCTTCGCCTCGCTGCGCCCCCCTGCTGGCCTCGCCCACCGCCGCACGACCACGCGTCGCCGGCCATGCCACCCG